>NC_057802.1:379013408-379040539 GCF_018294505.1 Triticum aestivum | reverse complement strand
GGCCATCGCTGCCACCTCGCCGCGGCACGGCGCCGCCGCCGCCGCCCGCCGGTGCCGCCGCCTCGCCTTCTCTCCTTCCCCCGCGCCGGCGCCGCTCCTTCCTCCCCGCCGGCGAGCAGCGCACTGGCCGCCGGAGCCGAAGCCCCGTCGAGCTCCCCGATCTGGATCTCTCTCTTCTGTACGCGCGTTGACTTTCTCGCCCCCCTAATTTTTCTCCAAGTCTTTATTTTTCTACAGCAATATGCCTTGTTCGTGATGCCATAACTCCGTGCATGTAGCTCCGATTTGCGCGTGTAATATGTCAAATTGTTCGCCTCGTGATGCTCTTCATTTTGTTCAATTGCACCATGTTCATTAGAGATCATATTGATGCCCAAATCTCTGTTGGAAGAGGGCTAGTTGCTGTTATTCTCTGGTTCTTATCAGAACTTGGAGATTTGTCATTTTTGTATCATTTATTCTGTGCATCTTATGAGCATGAGCTCTACATGTGTTTTGAAGTATGCCATGCCATCTATCCATTGGTGTAGTCCATGTATTTTTGTGATCTGTGTGGTGACTAGCACAAGCATGCAAAGTAGGCTCCGTAATGTTTCTGATTTCAGGGACTCAGTGATTTCTCCAAGTCCTCGTCTGCTGTTATTTTGTTTCCATGTAAACTTGATGCTACAGAGAGATCCATGCATATTTTGGAGATGTTCAGTAAGTATGTTTTGTAGCTATAGTTGTATTTGATACATTCCTGCCCTTGTTTGAAATTATGGAGTGCGATAGCATGACTCAATCTTGCTCTACTTTTGCTATAAAATATTTCTGGTAGATTCTTAACATGATATGCAATTTTGCCAAGCTTATTGTAGTTGATCCATACATGTTATGCTATTGTTCTTGCCATGGATAGCTTCATAAACATGCCATCTTGGTGTTGGTGTACTTGGTTTGTCATGCATGTCTCTGTAGTGAGTGCATCAAGCTCACAAAGAGGCCTACAAATTATTATTTCTGCCATGCTCTGTTTTCTGCTAAGTCTGAAACCTGATAACGAAACTTGCTATGTTTACATGCTTTCCATCATATCTTCTGATCCTTTTTGGCTTATGGTCAGTAAGGGACTTTCGTCATGTGCATTTAGTAGAACACTGCCATGCCTTGTTTTGCTATGTTAAGTTCCTGTAGCATGTTGATTTCGTGCTCTGAACATTGCTACCTGATGCTGTTTTCTGCCATGTCCAGTTTTTCACCAAGTCTGTGATCCTGTTATCTTTTGCACTTTTGCCATGCTTGTTTGAGCTTGATATGTTGGGATCTAGCCATAGCACAGTGTTCATCTTTTGTCAAGCATCTCCTGTAGATCACTTTCATATGCTTTGTTGCTATGTTGGAGTGCTGTAGCATTGTTACTTGTTGCATTTTAAGTGCTATCTTACTGTTAATCGCAGATTCGTGTCATTCTTGTTTTGCTTGCCTTTTGCAAACCGTGCATCCGTTTCCAGTGATCTTTATATCGATTTCGACCGAAATCATCTCATCTTTCCAGTGGCATGCTTGGTTTGCCAAGTTACTGCCATGTTCATCATTTTCCTCCCGGAGCACGCATATGCATCGCATATCATATCTCGCATATCATACATGTTTTGCATCATGTTGCTTGTGCATTTCTCGTGGTTGATTGTGGTTCCATTTGTTTGTGTTCTTGTCTTGGGTAGAGCCGGGAGACGAGTTCGTGAATGAGGAACCTGTTGAGTACGCTTACGAGGATCAAGCTTTCAACAACTCTGAGAACCTTGCAGGCAAGATGACCACCCCTCGAAATCACTTCTATCTTTGCTATGCTAGTGTTCGCTCTATTGCCATGCTCCGCTACCTATCACTTGCTATATCATTTCTCCCATATTGCCATGTCAGCCTCTAACCATCCTTTCCTATCAAACCGTTGTTTGGCTAAGTTACCGCTTTTGCTCAGCCCTTCTTATAGCGTTGCTAGTTGCAGGTGAAGTTGAAGTTTGTTCCATGTCGGAACATGGATATGTTGGGATATCACAATATCTCTTATTTAATTAATGCATCTACATATTTTGGTAAAGGGTGGAAGGCTCGGCCTTATGCCTGGTGTTTTGTTCCACTCTTGCCGCCCTAGTTACTGTTATACCGGGATTATGTTCCTTGAGTTTGCGTTCCTTACGCGGTCGGGTGATTTATGGGACCCCTTGACAGTTCACCTTGAATAAAACTCCTCCAGCAAGGCCCAACTTTGGTTTTACCATTTGCCGCCTAAGCCTTTTCCCCCGGGTTTTCGCGAGCCCGAGGGTCATCTTATTTTAACCCCCGGGCCAGTGTTCCTCTGAGTGCTGGTCCAAACTAGAGCACCGTGCGGGACCGTCCCTTGGCAACTTGGGTTATGTTGGTACCTGTACGCTTCGCTTATCCGGTGTGCCCTGAGAACGAGATATGTGCAGCTCCTATCGGGATTTGTCGGCACATTCGGGCGGCTTTGCTGGTCTTGTTTTACCATTGTCGAGATGTCTTGTAAACCGGGATTCCGAGACTGATCGGGTCTTTCTGGGAGAAGGTTTATCCTTCGTTGACCGTGAGAGCTTATGATGGGCTAAGTTGGGACACCCCTGCAGGGTATTATCTTTCGAAAGCCATGCCCGCGGTTATGAGGCAGATGGGAATTTGTTAATGTCCGGTTATAGAGAACTTGTCACTTGACCCAATTAAAATACATTAACTGCGTGTGTAGCTGTGATGGTCTCTTCTCGGCGGAGTCCGGGAAGTGAACACGGTCTGTGTTATGCATGACGTAAGTAGGTGTTCAGGATCACTTCTTGGTCATTGCTAGATGACGACCGTTCCGTTGCTTCTCTTCTCGCTCTCTCTTGCGTATGTTAGCCACCATATATGCTTATTGCCGCTGCAGCTCCACCTCACTACACCTTCCTTTCCTATAAGCTTAAATAGTCTTGATCTCGCGGGTGTGAGATTGCTGAGTCCCCGTGACTCACAGATTCTACCAAAACAGTTGCAGGTGCCGACGATGCCAGTGCCGATGATGGGGTCGATCTCAAGTGGGAGTTCGACGAGGAACGTGGTCGTTACTATGTGTCTTTTCCTGATGATCAGTAGTGGAGCCCAGTTGGGACGATCGGGGATCTAGCATTTGGGGTTGTCTTATTTTCATCTGGATTTTGACCGTAGTCGGTCTATATGTTTGTATTTTGGATGATGTATGATTTATATTCATGTATTGTGTGAAGTGGCGATTGTAAGCCAACTCTTTATCCCATTCTTGTTCATTACATGGGATTGTGTGAAGATGACCCTTCTTGCGACAAAACCACTATGCGGTTATGCCTCTAAGTCGTGCCTCGACACGTGGGAGATATAGCCGCATCGTGGGCGTTACAAGTTGGTAATCAGAGCCTTCCCCGACTTAGGAGCCCCCTGCTTGATCGAATCGCTGGCGTTGTTGAGTCTAGAACAAAAATGTTTTGAGTCTTAGGATTATATATATCGGAGAGTAGGATTCTTTTTACTCCTCAGTCCCTTCGTCGCTCTGGTGAGGTCTCCTGACATAGAAGTTTTGACTATTCTCTCCACAAATTTCGCTAAAAAAAATTTAGGATCACGCGGGTATCTTGGAATCGTTCCGATGGTTTTGTGACGAGAACATTGTTCTTGGTGCCTCCTGACATTTAGGGGTTGTCGTGGAATTGTCACGACAGATGTCCTCGAGCTAGGACTTAGTCGTGGAGCCATCGCAACTAGGAAGCTTGAAGGGGTTATGCGGGACAAGGAACACGAGGGTTTATACTGGTTCGGCCCCTTACGGTGAAGGTAAAAGCCTACGTCCAGTTTGAGGTGATATTGATTAGGGTTACGATTACCAGGGAGCTAAACAGCTATGCCCGGCTCTCGATCAGATTGTTGTCACCCCTAAACCGCTGCCGGGTCATCCCTTTATATAGGGAGGCTGACGCCCAGCAGCCCTTAGAGTCCCGGCCGGCTCATAAGAGTGTCCGGCTCGGACTCTCAACTATACTTGTCTTACACTACAAGTTCTACCATAACAATGATTGTAACTACGGGCCTTAAGCCATATCCGGGTCTCAGCCCATCTCTGGCCCATCGTCTTCAAACTTGGCTCCGGGCTTCTGGCAATGACCACGCGAGTAACCCGGCCCCTCCTGGCGGGTGACTCTAAGGTCTATATACTCAACATTAGGCCCCAGATTGATTTGAGCCGGCTCATGTCAATCTTCAACTCTTCCAACAGAAAAATCTCCGGCTTACCGTTCATGTGAATGCCATAACCCGGAGTGACGTCATCCTCTGGACTCCGGATAATCCGTCGTGACGTCATCCTCCATTAAGTCCGTTTTTTACTCCGCCAGATCCGCAACGGATCTTTGCTTTTACTGTTATCCCGAAAATCGAGGCGTCGTGGGGGGGAGATAACCACGCCGTGGTCTCCTTGAATCTCGCGCCCACTTATGACCTTGCCTTATAAATAGGCCGGCTCGACGGGCTCTTCTCACGCTCTCTTCTTCCTCCTCGTGCCATCGCTCTTCTGCCCGAGCTCCTCCGCCGTCACCGCCGCGGGTCTTCTCGTCGTCACCAAGCTCAGGCCACTGCATCACCCTGAACAGACCAGAGAAATGCAACAACCTCCGCAGCTCTCCAACTCCGGTAAGTCTTGCTTGCCCTGTAAGATAGATCTACCGTAGGGTTCGTCTGTGTTCTTCGCGTTCATCGCCATTGCCACAAGCCTCGGTAGTTCTCGTAGTCACTACACTTGTTTGATCTTTAGCCTTGTATAGAACTAGTGCGGTAGTTGTTTAGGCCTCATTTCAAGTGCCAGTAGATCTCTTTCCACTGTATAGATGCTTCATTCGAGCTCAAGAACATTCGCTCGTCTGTTTCTAGGTCTAGAAAATTTTCATTTCACCCGACCATTTTGATCCAAAAAAGTTACTGCAATATGTGAAACCTGTTTTACCACACTTAGTAAAAACTGCAACCATTGAATCTTGGCGGCTTATGATTCCGGGTTAAAGAAACCACACGCTGCCGAATCCTCCGACTTAAAGAAAACCATGCTTCGTAGAATCCTCCGACTTAAAGAAAACCACCGCATTTGAGTATATACCATTAGTCCCCTTCATAAGCCGCCACCATAGTTTTGAACTGTAGTTCTCCGGCTTATAATTAACCCGGACATTTTTCCTTTTTGTCATAGACCACCAACTTTCACCATGCCTCCCAAGGCTCCCATCACTTGCAACTGGATGAGGTCCAACGTCACCAATGAGACCCTGGCCAATTTTGTTAAGTCCGGATATTTGCCTAAGAAGGAAATCATGTCCTACCGTGCCCCTGACCCGTCGGAAGAGAGACCACAGCCAAGGGACGGGGAGGTAGTGATCTTCGCAGATCATATGAGCCGGGGCTTCGCACCACCCGGCTCAAAGTTTTTTAGGGACGTGCTCAACTTCTTCGACTTGCGGCCTCAAGATATAGGACCCAACTCCGTATCCAACATCTGCAATTTCCAGGTCTTTTGCGAAGTGTACCTTGGAGAAGAGCCTAATCTGCTGCTTTTCAGAGAGCTGTTTTACTTAAACCGCCAGAATGAGTGCGCCAACGGGCCAAGTCTGGAGTTAGGTGGCATCTCCATCCAACGACGTAGGGACTGTCTGTTCCCTTATGCAGAGCCGCCGAGCCACCCCAAGGACTGGAATATGACTTGGTTCTACTGCCAAGATACGTCCCCGGCTGATGAAAGCCCGCTGCCCGGCTTTCGCCCAACACGTCTAGAGCCGACTCACCCACTGTCGGACAAACTGACTGCAGCGGAGCGCCAGCCTCTGCTTCCGACTATCAATAAGATCAAGGCCCTCCTGGGCAACGGTCTGAACGGAATCGACCTGGTCCGGGTCTGGATCTCATGGCGGGTGATCCCATTGAGCCGCTGCCCCGGCTTAATGTGTGAGTACACCGGGCGAAAAGATGACCCTCAGAGGCACAGACGCAATGATCTTCCAGAAGACGTTGCAGAAGAAGAGACCAAGGCTCTTTTAAACGAGAGCCTGGCAGACTGCGGAAGGACCGGGTTAGCCCCCTTCTGCAAGACCAACCCAGCCCTAGCGGTAAGCCGCTGACTTTAACTTATTATCCTTTTCTGCATATAACCTTCATCTGAACCGTTGTAAGAATTCACCATTGTATCTTTCAGGCTGATGATAAGTTCTGGCGGGTCAAATATGACCATGAGGCGGCCAAGAAAGCCAGGAAGGCGAAGAAAGCCGCCCCTCGCAAAAAAGGAAGCAGACCTACTGCTTCGGAGCTGATGCAATTAAGCGACAGCTCCGAGTCAGAGGTAACGCCTAAACCTTTAAATTCTTGCTGTATTTGTTGTTTGTTGCTGTCCGCCTTATCAACACTTGCTCATTGACAGGATGACACCGGCGCCAGTACCCCGGTGGTTGAAGAGGTAATGTCACTTTCCTCCGACTCGGAGCCCTTGCCACAGCTGAAAGTCCGAAGGGTAACCCGAAAAGTAAGCTTTTCACATCCTTTAGCTTACCAAGACCCTCAATTTATTTTGAAGCGACAGGTTCATGAAAGCCGGCGTCACACCCGGACCAATAAGGACACCGATCTCTCCGCCGGGTTACCCGACGCAACAAGGAAGCGTCGAACTGAGGTTTTTTCTCACTTGTACCCTTTTCACCTATTGGCGGGCGTTATCCGTCAGCCACTCAATTCTTCTGACTCTAATTACCAGGAGACCTCCCCCTCTTCGGGCGACTCCATGCAATCAAATCTGCCGGCTTTCAAGACCGTGCCCGGGTAACAACAATCATCTTATGCTGTTTGGATCTTTATTCATATTTTTTGTACCAACCTTTGTTGTTCTTTCAGTGCCCAGGCAAAGCTCACCAAGAGGGTGAAGAAAACCAAGTCAGCCGGAGTGCCGGACCTGCCTGAGCCGGCGGTGACAGTCCAAGAACCGCCAGCTGCCTCCGCCCCCGAAGCCACCACTCCAATGGACACGGCGCCTGAAGCCACTGCCCCAACTACCAAGGCAACGACCGAAGCTTCGGTTAACCCGGAGGCCTCCGGCTCAGCTCCGCCAGCAGACGACCCGGACGTGGTAATCACCCGGACGGAGTTCGTTGAGCCGGGGAGACCGACCGTGTTGGCCAAATGCTCCGCGAAGGGGGAGTTGCTGCAGCCCCACTGGGTGAACTTGGATCTCTCCGACTACACCAACTTGAGCATTGGAGAGCTCGTCTCTGGCTACATCAGCCAGGTGCACAAGAGCCGGGACGCGAAGGTCGCCATGGTAAACCAGATCCAACAAAAATCTGAGGTATTCTTCTGCTGTCTTCTTACTTACTGCATAGTTACCTTTGCCATGCTAGCCCCCAAGTCGACGACTTATGATTGAATATGTTGTAGACTTAGGTTCCGGCTTACTCCAGTGAGCCGGCAGTATGTAGATAGATACGTTCAATATGCATTAGCCCCCAAGTGCCAAGTGTCTTTGCTTGGAAAGTGCTTGGGACTTATATAGTAACTGCTCATGTCATAACCCGGAAACTTATACAGGCTGTGGGCAAGAAGCTAGAGGCGGACCTTGCGGATCTCAAGAGCCGGCTGAAGATGCAGGAGATGGAGACCCGGAAGGCAAACGCCACGTTTGTATCCAGCATTGCCACGCAATAAAAGTTGAAGACCGAATTTGATGCTGAGAGAAAAGCCTGGGCCGAAGAGAAGGCCGCACTGGTGACCCGGGCGGAACAGGCGGAGAAGGCTCTCTCTGAAAAGACCGCCGAGCTCTCCGGCCTAAAGCGCCAGGTTTCCCAAATGGTGGCCGCCATCTTTGGTAAGTTGCCTCACCGGCTTTCATCAAGTTTGTATATGTTATGATTCATCCTTGTCACCGGTTTATCTGATTCTGTTAAACAGGTCCCAGGAGTGCCAACCTCAACCAGAGTGTGGTCACCAAGCTAAAGGCCGTGTATACCCTGGTGGAACAGCTCTACACCGGGTCACAGCGTGCCCTAGCTATGGTGGCCCTATCTAACGAGGTGCCAACTCATCTGGGCGAAGTCCTGCGCCGGCTCGCCGTTCTGCCTCAGCGGATCCAAGAGCTGCGACGGGCCTCCGCGAGAGCCGGAGCAATCGCCGCGCTGAGCCGGGCCAAGGCATTCCTGCCGGAGCTAGACCCGGTAGACATCGCCCTGGGTTATCCAAGCCTGAAGGAAGACGGCTCAGCTTTCGACCAGAAGGACTTCGCAGCGTGCGTGAAGGCTGTACGCCCGGTGGCCACCCTCATCAGGAATGACACAGATCTGACCAAGTACCAGCCGGGTTATGACGCGGAGAATCAGAGGATTCCAACCCCTCGCTATGAAGCCCTCAACCTGATCCCGCCGGCTCGTCAGCACACCTTCGCCCCGGAGATTGACCCGGCCGGGTTAATTGATGAAGAAGCCCAATTCGAAGCTCTCAGCGGCATCGACTGGAAGTCATCAACCTTCGAGGTCTTGGGATCAGCCGGAGGAGAAGATAGGAATGAGTCGGGGACTTCAACTCAGCGGGCATCATAATTTGGCTGGCGGTTTATCAAACAATGTTCCACCCTTTCAGACTTGAAGAGTTTTTGTAATAGAGTAGGTGCAACAGTCTATCTCTGCCGTGCCATCGTGCACGTATTGAATGCCAAGGTCTTTTGAAGTTGTCTCCTTAATATTTCTCCGGGTCATAATCATCCCTTTGTTTTTCTCAACCTCAAAGAGGTACCTTTAAGTATCCTGCATAAAAAAGGAAAATCACAAGTCTCAAGGCGGCTTACCGCCCTGAGAATCAGGTGTCTTGGATAGATAACCCGGAATATGAATCAAAAGAGACTGGTCCTCAATTATCTTCTCGACACAGCCGTAATAACACACTTAGCGGCCTGTAAGCATACTTCCGGTTTAAATAAACCGGGTAACAAGGTTGGATCTTAACTCCGCCTTACCTGTCATAATGACACCCATGGCGTTCAACGAACATTGTAAACCAAAGTTAAGCCGGTAAAGTGAGACCCGGCCGCACACACCTTGGCATGATCAGAGTAAACTTGTGATAAAGCAGAGGAACTTTAGGGGCTTCCGGTTCGAATACGACCAGAGACCCGGCCCAAAGGGGTTAAGCCAAGATTCGGATACGATCATATAGCCCCCAGTGGGTGTGGCGATGCCAATCAAGAGGGTACCGACAGCTATGTTCTCTTTGGTTCGAATACGACCCATGTTTGAACAGGAAGCCCCCAAGTGATTTTTAGAATTGTTTAACGACGCTGATTCGAATACGATCCACGTCGGTTCTCAGAGGGGGTAAACCATGATTCAAATATGACCAAAAGGTAACCTCCCAATGAGCTTGGCACTTTGCCAATCAAATGGGTATCGACAGCTATGTTCTCTTTGGTTCGAATACGACCCATGTTTGAACAGGAAGCCCCCAAGTGACTTTACCGCTTACGGCGAGATTCGAATATGATCATAAGCCGGATCCTCCTTTAAGTCATCATGTAAACAACACGTGCATATTTGGAGGAGAAAAAAGGACAGAGGTCCTGCTTTATTGCTTATCATAATATATACATGGCTAAGAGAAATATATACACCACGAGAGCCGGTGGCTCAAGTGTAGTAAGGCCGAAGCTGAGCTATGTTCCACGGCCGACGGGTCTCTTCCTCAGACTTACGTGAATCTTTGTGCTCCCGAATGTCAATGAGGTAATATGACCCGTTGTGCAAGTTCTTGCTGACCACAAAGGGCCCTTCCCAAGGTGGGGATAACTTGTGTGCATCTGTTTG
This sequence comes from Triticum aestivum, assembly GCF_018294505.1. Lineage (NCBI taxonomy): Eukaryota > Viridiplantae > Streptophyta > Magnoliopsida > Poales > Poaceae > Triticum > Triticum aestivum. The sequence continues at coordinate 379,030,664 of NC_057802.1, read as the reverse complement.
ATCCTGGATGAGCCGGAGTACAAGGTCGCCTTCCTGGAAGACCCGGGATTTGACCCGGCGGCTATGATAACGGCGCAGGTCTTGTTGGTAAATCGCTGAACGGGCTGCGGCCACATCACGCTGTTCATCCAACAAGTCAAGAGCATCTTGGCGCGCCTGTTCATTATCCGTCTCAACATAAGCCGCCACGCGAGGTGAGTCGTGACGGATGTTGCTGGGGAGGACTGCTTCTGCTCCATAAACCATGAAGAAAGGCGTGAAGCCTGTAGATCTGTTAGGAGTAGTATTGATGCTCCATAAGACGGAGGGCAACTCCTCCACCCAACAACCCGGCGTCCGTTGCAAAGGGACCAAAAGCCGGGGCTTGATGCCCTTCAGAATCTCCTGATTAGCTCTCTCAGCTTGACCATTGGATTGAGGATGAGCCACTGAGGAAACATCAAGTCGGATATGCTCTCGTTGACAAAACTCCTCCATGGCGCCTTTGGAGAGATTGGTGCCATTGTCAGTTATAATGTTGTGCGGAAAACCAAAGCGGAAAATCACCTTTTTCATAAATTGAACCACCATGGCTGCATCGCACTTGCTAACTGGCTCAGCTTCCACCCACTTTGTGAATTTGTCCACTGCCACCAAGAGGTGGGTCTTCTTATCCTTGGACCTTTTAAAAGGCCCAACCATATCAAGCCCCCAGACCGCAAAGGGCCAAGTGATTGGGATCATCCTCAGCTCCTGAGCCGGCACGTGAGCCCGTCGTGAAAACCTCTGGCAACCATCACATTTGCCAACCAAGTCTTCTGCATCAGCATGAGCCGTCAGGCAATAAAATCCATGACGGAAAGCCTTGGCCACAAGGGACTTTGAGCCGGCATGATGGCCACAATCCCCTTCATGGATCTCCCGTAAGATCTCTTGACCCTCCTCAGGGGAGACACAACGCTGAAATGCTCCCGTAACACTGCGATGATGCAATTCGCCATCGATAACAATCATTGACTTAGCCCGCCGGGTTATCTGCCTGGCTAATGTTTCATCCTCAGGCAACTCGCCCCGGGTCATATAAGCCAGATATGGCATTGTCCAGTCTGGTATGACATGAAGAGCCGCCACCAGCCGTGCCTCCGGGTCAGGGACAGTCAAATCTTCCTCTGTAGGCAACTTAACCGAAGGGTTATACAGGACGTCCAGGAAAGTGTTAGGCGGCACCGGCTTTCGCTGAGAGCCTAGCCGGCTTAGAGCATCAGCCGCCTCATTCTTCCTGCGATCAATGTGCTCTACTTGGTAGCCCTGAAAGTGCCTAGCAATTGCATCAACCTCGCGGCGATAAGCCGCCATGAGAGGATCTTTAGAGTCCCACTTGTCTGATACTTGTTGAGCCACCAAGTATGAGTCGCCAAAGCACCTTACCCGGCTCAAGCTCATCTCCTTAGCCATCCGAAGACCATGGAGCAAGGCCTCGTACTCAGCCGCATTGTTAGTGCAAGGGAACATCAACTGTAGCACATAATGGAACTTGTCACCCTTAGGGGAAGCCAATACAACGCCAGCCCCCGAGCCCTCCAACTGCCTGGACCCATCAAAGTGAATAGTCCAATAGGTGTTATCCGGCTTTTGCTCGGGCACTTGTGACTCTGTCCAATCATTGATGAAATCCACCAAGGCCTGAGATTTAACAGCAGTGCGTGGCACATATCTGAGACCATGAGGTCCAAGTTCTATAGCCCACTTAGCAATTCTCCCTGTGGCCTCTCTGTTTTGAATGATATCGCCAAGGGGAGCAGAGCTGACCACAGTGATGGGATGACCCTGAAAATAATGCTTAAGTTTCCGGCTTGCCATGAACACACCATATACCAGCTTCTGCCAATGCGGGTACCGCTGCTTGGATTCGATGAGCACTTCGCTGACATAATAAACCGGCCGCTGAACCGGATGTTCCTTACCCTCCTCCTTGTGCTCCACCACAATAGCCACACTGACGGCTCGTGCGTTTGCTGCCACATACAGTAGTAAGGGCTCCTTATCAACAGGAGCAGCAAGGACTGGGGGCTCTGCCAGCTGCTTCTTCAAATCCTCAAAGGCGGTATTAGCTGCATCATTCCAGACAAAGGTATCAGTTTTCTTCATTAACTGATATAGGGGCATGGCCTTCTCACCCAAACGGCTTATGAACCGGCTTAAAGCAGCGATGCGACCCGCCAAGCGTTGAACATCATTTATACATGCCGGCTTAGCCAGGGAGGTGATGGCCTTGATCTTCTCCGGGTTAGCCTCAATGCCTATGTCAGAAACCAAGAAGCCCAAGAGTTTGCCTGCAGGAACACCAAAGACACACTTGGCCGGGTTAAGCATCATCTTATAGACCCGGAGATTATCAAAGGTTTCCCTTAAATCATCTATCAGGGTTTCCTCTTTGATGGATTTAACCACAATATCGTCCACGTAAGCGTGAACATTGCGCCCAATCTGTTTATGAAGACAGTTCTGTACACAACGCTGGTAAGTCGCCTATGCACACTTGACTCCAAAGGGCATAGACACATAGCAGAAGGCTCCAAAGGGAGTGATGAACGCCGTCTTCTCCTGGTCCTTAACTGCCATCTTGATCTGATGATAACCAGAATAAGCATCCAAGAAACTTAAACGTGCACAACCTGCCGTAGCATCAATGATTTGATCAATATGGGGGAGGGCAAAAGGATCGGCCGGACACGCCTTATTCAAGTCCGTGTAGTCCACACACATCCGCCAGGTGCCGTTCTTCTTGAGCACGAGCACCGGGTTAGCCAACCACTCTGGGTGAAAAACTTCAACGATAAACCCGGCCGCCAAGAGCCGGGCCACTTCTTCACCAATAGCCTTTCGCCTCTCTTCATTAAAACGCCGAAGGAACTGTCTGACCGGCTTAAATTTCGGATCAACATTGAGAGTATGCTCAGCGAGTTCTCTAGGTACACCTGGCATGTCAGAGGGTTTCCATGCGAAGATGTCCCTATTCTCACGGGTGAACTCGATGAGCGCGCTTTCCTATTTTGGGTCCAGATTGGCACTGATGCTAAACTGCTGAGATGAATCTCCTGGAACAAAATCAACAAGCTTAGTTTCATCAGCCGACTTAAATTTCATCGCCGGCTCATTCTCCGTCGTCGGCTTTTTCAGAGAGGTCATATCTGTTGGGTCAACATTGTCCTTGTAAAACTTCAACTCCTCTGTAGCACAAACAGATTCTGCATAGGCTGCATCACCTTCCTCACACTCCAGAGCCACCTTCCGGCTGCCGTGAACCGTAATGGTCCCGTTGTGACCCGACATCTTGAGTTGTAAGTACACATAACATGGTCTTGCCATGAACTTGGCGTAAGCCGGCCGTCCAAATATAGCATGGTATGGAATTCTTATCTTGACCACCTCAAAGGTCAATTTCTCCACCCTGTAATTGTTCTCATCACCAAAAGCCACTTCCAATTCGATCTTGCCGACTGGATAAGCCGACTTACCAGGTACCACACCGTGGAAGATAGTGTTTGACTGGCTGAGGTTCTTATCAACCAACCCCATACGGCGAAAAGTCTCATAATAGAGGATGTTGATGCTGCTGCCTCCATCCATGAGTACCTTTGTGAACTTATATCCTCCCACCTGAGGAGCCACCACTAAGGCCAAGTGGCCCGGGTTATCCACCCGGGGAGGGTGATCCTCCCTACTCCATACTATAGGCTGCTCAGACCACCGCAAGTAGCGTGGGACCGCCGGCTCAACAGCATTCACAGCCCTCTTGTGAAGCTTCTGATCTCGCTTGCACAGACTAGTGGTAAACACATGATACTGTCCACCGCTAAGCTGCTTTGGATTGGTCTGATAACCCCCCTGCTGCTGTTGATGACCCTGGCCAGACTGTTGATTAAAGCCCCCTTGACCGTTCTGAGGACCGGAATTTGAGCCGCCGCCCGGGCCATGAAAGCCGCCAGCGCCTGAACTGCCGCCCGGGCCATTGTAATTCTTAAAGGCCTTCATAATCGCGCAATCCTTCCACAGATGAGTCACTGGCTTCTCTCTAGAGCCATGCCTTGGACAAGGTTCATTCAACAGCTGCTCCAGCGTTGGACCTGACCCGCCGCCTCGGGGAGGGGGCCTCCCCTTGCGTCGCTGGTTATTACCTTGGGAGTTGGCGTTGGCTACAAACTCTAGGCTGCCATCGGACTTGCGCTTGCCTCCTCCTTGATTCCCCGGGTTAAACTGAGGACCCTTGCCATTGCCGTTCTTCTTTCCCTTCCCTGTCCTTTCATCATCTGAAGGGGGATCCTTGGTACCATCGGAATCGGCGTACTTGACAAGAGCCGCCATCAGCGTACCCATATCGGTGCAGTCGCGTTTAAGCCGCCCGAGTTTCATCTTTAGGGGCACAAAGCGACAGTTCTATTCCAACATTAGGACTGCAGAGCCGGCATCCATCTTATCTGATGAATGTATAATCTCCTTGACCCGGCGAACCCAATGGGTCGTGGATTCACCCTCCTGCTGCTTGCAGTTAGTCAAATCCACAATTGACATGGACTGCCTACAGGTATCTTTGAAGTTTTGGATGAACCGGGCTTTCAGCTCAGCCCAAGACCCAATGGAATTCGGTGGTAGCCCTTTCAACCACGTGCGGGCAGTTCCATCTAACATCATGGTGAAATACTTGGCCATGTCCGCCTCACTGACCTCCAGCAATTCCATAGCCATCTCATAACTCTCAATCCAGGCTGCAGGCTGTAAGTCAGCTGTGTAGTTAGGCACCTTCCTAGGGCCTTTGAAGTCCTTAGGTAGACGTTCATTACGGATAGCTGGCACCAAACAAGGGACACCCCCGGTCCTGGTAGGGATACCCACATCAACGGAAGTCGTTGGATAAGCCGGGGGGGTCTGGTAAGCCGTCAACTGAGGTACTTGCTCCGCCTCTTGCCGTGCTTGGTCTGCTGCGTAAAAGGCTCCATTATGAGTCGGGCCATGGCCAGGGGGCGGGTCATGGCGTCGGACGTTACTTGAGCCAGTTGCTGAGACCATGTGCCGGCTGTAACTCGGGCTCTGGCCTGGACGAGGGGTCGAGTGGATCCTGTCCCGACTGTAGGAGTACGCCTCTTGCTGCGCCAGTGCTGTCTGAAGGAGTTCCCTGACCCGGCGGGTCTCAATAGCCGTCGGAGAGTCGCCGCTAGCTGTGCTGCCGCAGCGACCATGTTCTCCAGCGGGTTATTATAATGACCCGGGGGTATTGGCACGTACTGAGGCGGGGCAGGGGCACCTGGGGAGGCCCCATCACTCGTTGCTGAATAAGGGGTCCAGACCCGGGCGCTATGATCCCTGGCGGGTTACTATACCCTGCACCCGGCGTGTTGAAGAGGTTGCGTGGATCGTAAACCGGGGGGAGTCGAGATTGGGCCTTTTGATGCCTCCTTCTCAGGACCTCATTGGCCGCGTTTTGATCCATCGTGAGTTGGAAAGACTGCGCCTGGATCAGCTGAGTTTGGGCATCGAGAGCCGCCCTCTCCGTAGCCAGCCTGATCCCTCCGCTGCGAGATCCTCTTTAGCTTTTATTAGATCCAATTTTAACTGTTCCACCTCGGCATCGTGCTGAGCTTGATCTGCCGGGTCAACTGTGGCGGTTAACAGGGCCGTCATCTTGTCCGTGAGATCCATCAGCACCTGAGCCGGAGAAGGTACCGGGTTTCCCTCTCCAGCAGCGGGGTTCTGAACAGGCTGCGCACCGGCCATAAAGACTCCAACCTGACTCGGCGGCTCAAACGGGTCCGGAATACTGTCACCATCGGAACAGCCCATGAGCCTGCCATCTTGAAGTTGGTAGAACGAGTTTGACTCATCGGTGGCCGACTCGCCGTCAGAGCCGGCGGCCGCCTCATCACCAGACCCAGATGGGTCAGAGGGCCCTCCATGGATGCATCCCACAAAGGCGCGTCTTAAGGCAGGCCGGGCCTGGGCGGGTCGCGCGAGCTAAGCCGTCTCGATGAGATCAGCGCAGAGACCCGGCTCAGGGCCCGGCTCACCAATCTTGCCAACGAAAACATGAATTCCGCCGAAGGGGACCCGGTACCCGTACTCAATTGAGCCGGCGTCGGGGCCCCAGTTTGCATCATCGATGTAGAGCTTGCCGCGACGACTCTTGGTCATCCGGGCCACTGCGTATCCCTTGAGCCCTTCGAAGCTGCCCTTCAAGAACTCAAATCCACCGTGCGCTAGCCCCACGGTGGGCGCCAACTGTCGTGGAATTGTCACGGCAGATGTCCTCGAGCTAGGACTTAGTCGTGGAGCCATCGCAACTAGGAAGCTTGAAGGGGTTATGCGGGACAAGGAACACGAGGGTTTATACTGGTTTGGCCCCTTACGGTGAAGGTAAAAGCCTACGTCCAGTTTGAGGTGATATTGATTAGGGTTACGATTACCAGGGAGCTAAACAGCTATGCCCGGCTCTTGATCAGATTGTTGTCGCCCCTAAACCGCTGCCGGGTCGTCCCTTTATATAGGGAGGCTGACGCCCAGCAGCCCTTAGAGTCCCGGCTGGCTCATAAGAGTGTCCGGCTCGGACTCTCAACTATACTTGTCTTACACTACAAGTTCTACCATAACAATGATTGTAACTACGGGCCTTAAGCCATATCCGGGTCTCAGCCCATCTCTGGCCCATCGTCTTCAAACTTGGCTCCGGGCTTCTGGCAATGACCACGCGAGTAACCCGGCCCCTCCTGGCGGGTGACTCTAAGGTCTATATCCTCAACAGGGGTTGTGGCAGTGTCCCGGGGAGTTGAGCTCCGAGGTGTTGTCGTCACAATTTTATCGTTGCAGTTCTGGAATACCTGAGTCTCGCCGACATCGAAATCTCTTTTATGCAGTTGTTGGTGAGATCACCTAGACGCCACCCAGTACTGGGGCGGGAGTTCGGGAGTATTGCCATAACTTGTATAACGGATGTTTTTCGAAGGTTGAGGTAAACGATTTCCGAAGGTTTCTTGGTTATGTGTTGACGGATGGATACAACTGGATCTAGGGATTGTTAGTTTGGGTGATATATTTTGTGTCCCCTGTATCCCCTACACCAGATTGCATAACCAGAAAGTTTCGGGAGTTTATAAGTGGGAATTCAAGTAGCCTTAGGATATCTTTCCGACAGACGCATGATATGAGATTGGGGTTCGACGTCTAGTGGTCCGCCTGTATACGGTTGATTTTACAGTGGTCTCGTAGTGTCTTAAAGAGTCCATGGCTATGCCGACTCGGGGACGCTTCGTATGTCATGTGCACAGCCTTGTACATGATGGTGCTGTACGATTGAGCCCGTGTGGGCCCCACCATGAAAACTTCGGACGAAATATCTATCATATGTTTGTTCCGGCTTATTCTGCAAGCCAATACTTGTTTTGTTTTTATATTGTGGTATTCGAGTGGCTTCGAATTCATACGTTGATTCCATATCTTTTTCTAAGTGGCTTCTCAACTTATGGAAGTGTGATGATTTACTACGGAATTCATTCGTTCATCTTCGTTCGAATGTTTATTGTGAAGACTATATGTTGCAATTTCTATCCGTTGATTCTACTTACCTATTTGTCTATCAAGATGCTAACGGATGTCACCCTCTTCAGGATGGCTCCGCCAACGCGTCAGAATCCGGATCGCAATGAAGGGAGTCAAGCGAACCCTCCGCCACCACCTCCACCTCCGGAGGCATGGCAAGCTATCATGGCAGCCACCAACGCCAACGCTCAGATGATTCTGCAACTCTTGCAAGAACGTACTCAAGGGCAAGGCAATCAAGGCAATCAAGGTCAAGGCAACAATCAGTTTCACTTTGCTACACTCAACCAGTTTCTCGCAAATCAGCCCAAGTCTTTCAGCTACTGTGCCAAGGCCACGGATGCCGATGATTGGCTCGTGGACATCAACAAGCATTTTGAATGTAGCAATGTCAGACCTGAGGACTATGTCAAGTTCGCTTCTTTCCAGCTCAAGGACCAAGCTGCTGATTGGTATCAACAATACAAAGATTCCAGAGGAGGTCGTGTGATCACTTGGACTGACTTCTGTCGGGACTTCAAAGCGCACCACATTCCACAAAGTGTTGTTGAGAGCAAGCGTGAGGAGTTCCACAATCTCAAGCAAGGCAACATGTCTGTGTATCAATACAACATTCAGTTTCAGAAACTTGCTTGCTTCGCTAAACAAGACGTTCCTGATGAAAAGAGCATGATCTACCACTTCAGAGGTGGCCTTAAAGAGGATCTGCAGTTAGCTCTCATTCTTGTTGAGCCTACTTAGTTTGATCAATTCTACAATATGGCACTGAAGCAAGAGGCAGCTCAGCTCAAGTGTGAGGCTTCTAAGAAAAGAGTCAGAGACGCAGTTCAGTCTTCTTCTTCCTCACTTGTGACAGCTAAGCAACAGAAGTTCTGGTTGCCTCCTCCTCCTCCGTTTCGTCAGCCTTATCAGCAGAAGAACAAAGGTGGCCATGGTTCTTCCAACTCTTCCAACTCTGGCTATCAGAACAAGTCTCAGAATCAAGCTCCGAAGTCCAATGCTCCTTATCACCGTCCACTCTCAGAGGTGACTTGCAACAAATGTCAGCAGAAAGGTCACTATGCTAACAAGTGCTTCAACCAAAGGTGTCGTGGAATTAACACGTCAGATGTCCTAGATGTAAGGACTTAGTCGTGAGGCTAGCGCATCTATGCAGTAGCTTGAGAGGGGTTGATTGGGATGAGAGACGCAACACAAGACAAGGGTTTAGACAGCTTCGGGCCCCGGGAAACATCATCCGGTAACAACCCTACGTGTTGTTTGAGGCTAGGTCTCATTATGATCACGGGAGAGTCGCCGGCTCCGGCTCTCGGTGTTTAGCCCTAGAGATTGTTTCTTTTTGCTCGTCCCTCTTTGGGGAGCCCTGCCCCTCCTTATATAAGTTAGAGGGGCGGGTTACATGTGGAGTCCTAGTAGGACTAGGACTAGTCTATCTTCTCTTATAAGTTAATTACAAGTCCGGGTCTTGCTTCCTCGTAAAGGAAATATTCGTCATCCCTTTCTTCTTAAGCCGGCCCATCATCACATGAGCCGGCCTTCTGGGCCTTGGGCATAGTCTTCTATCTGACCCGTCGTCAGGGCCATCCGTGAGTCGTCCGGCTCGTGAGTCATCTGACAGTGAGCCGCCAGACCCGTGAGTCGCCAGTCCTCCGGCGAGTCACGGTGAAGCGCCAGGTCCGGCCGGGTCATACTTCCGGCCGGGTCATACCGCGGGGTATATCCCCGACATTAGCCCCCAGTTTAATTTGGATTTATCCATGTTAAACTAATCTGCAATATAAACACAAGAACAAATTTGACAGGTTGTGTTCCGGGTTAAATATTCTTTGTAAGCCGGCACATGATCATCCTTATTTCCTTGTCATCTTCCTTCTTGATATGTATCCATAATCTCATAGCAAATCTCTTTAGCAGATATGTTCAAATTTTGCCAATGCAAAAAATCCAGATACTTCCTTTGAAAAATCCGGGTCAACAGGCCAGCTTCAGAGTCAATTTGCTGACGTTGGTCTCTTGTTGAGAAATATTGTAAGAGATAATCCACTTGAGTCGGCTTTCAATGCTCTGACTTGACAAAAATATTGGTCTTCAAATATTCAACTTATATTCATCCGGCTTAAAGATATAAAACTTTGCCGGTTTATGAGTACCAAAATTGCCGGGTTATAAATAGATGATGCCAAGTCATAATTGTCGCCGACGCCGGTTTATGATTTTTGCAGACACCAGGTCAATCTGATTTACTCAAAAATGAAAATTTGAAGATATTTCTCCCTTATATCCATATTATCTGTAGCCCCCATGAGTCGGCTATAGTCATAGTAGTGTAGCCGGGTCATCCTAGAATTGTCTTGAATTGTTGCCAAGAGCAATTGGTAGCCCCCAAAGACCGGCTCATTATGATGTGATGATTTGGGTCTTCAATGAAGTGAGCAAAAAATGACTTTGCATTAGCCCCCAAGTGCCATGGTGCATGCTGCCAGTGACATGGGACTTGCATATTTGATGTAATCTCAACTTGAATAATTTAGCCCCCAAGTGCCGAGTTGTAAGCCTGCAGCGACTCGGGACTATTCCTATCATTGTAGAATAAATCATATCCATTGATAAAATAATAGCCATTGCGCCAAAGCGACTTTGAAAACCTCAATCATAATATTAGTTACTGATAACCATAATAAAAATCCAGCCATGCTGGCTATTAAACATTTGAATAACCCGGTTTGAAAACCTCAATCATTCAAATCATAATGAAAATCCAGCCAAGTTTGGCTATTTAAAGATTTCAAATACCTTATCTGTTGACAAGTAAATCCAGAGTTTAAATACCCGGCGGCTCTTGGCCGATGGCGATTGATTACGCCTCCATTGTAAGCCGGAATTTTTATAACCCGGGGGCTTATAGCCTTTGAGAAAATCAAGAATTGATAACCCTTTTGAGACACCAATTTCCATCTTTGCTGATGGGCTCGAATTTAATCATTTATGTAAGTCATAGCTCTGTAAATCCTGCAGAGTTTAAACAACACATGCCCTGGCGACTTAACGTCAAAAACCAGGGAGGGTAACCACCCAAATGTAGTCTTATCCAGCACATAATTAGATCACAAGATCCCTTGGCGGTTTACCGCAGGGCGGTTCATAATATCTCACATATAACCACTGTGATATTGAATTAGTACTGCCGGTTTACATGACCTGTGCAGTAAGGGCGATAACCCAATCCTTAGAAGCCAATGCTTCCAAATGTTCATGATTGTCATAAGTCGGCGACTTATCATCGAAAACCAAGCCGGGTTTAAATAGAAACCACTCATATACACTTTAGATGTGTTCAAAAGAGCTTCAAATAAAATCCCAAAAATTATTTGCAAAAAGAAACTTCAAAAAATCTTGAGGCTTCTGATTCGAATACGATCAGAAAACCGTCCCAAAGGGGTTAAGCTAAGATTCGAATACGATCATATAGCCCCCAGTGGCTTTGGCGTTGCCGATCAAGAGGGTACCGACAGCTATGTTCTCTTTGGTTCGAATACGACCTATGTTTGAACAGGAAGCCCCCATATGACCTTGAGGGTTGTTTAACGACACTGATTCGAATACGATCCACGTCGGTTCCCAAAGGGGGTTGAGCTATGGTTCAAATATGACCAAGAAACTCCCCAATGCGCTCAGCAGTGTGCCGATCAAAAGGGTATCGACAGCTATGTTCTCTTTGGTTCGAATACGACCTATGTTTGAACAGGAAGCCCCCTAGTGATCATGAGAATATTTAACGACTCTAATTCGAATATGATCAGGGTCACACCAAAAGGGTTAAGCTAAATTCGAATACGATCAGCTCCCAATGGTCATTAAAGCAGGGTACCTATATTTGAGTTGTGCTTTGTAACAGACTCTCTTTGGTCCCTTTAATTTTTCCTGAGAACTCGAACTTTGCGAGAAACAACCTCTTTTTGAACCAGAAATTTGTAAACCGGATATTGAGAGTTTCAAAGCTTTATAAGATATAAATTTACCTTGATCCGGATGTTTGAACCGGATTTGAAAGCTTTCAAAACTTTGCGGGAGAGAGATATCTCTTGAACCGGATTTTAAACCGGAATTTTTGTTTTGAACCGGCAATTTGCTGACGGCCTTTAAATTTTCATCAATATGGTAGCAGCCTCCGGAACCGGGTTATCATTCCCTCCAACGACCCGGGGTCCCGAGTCATGTCACTGTAGCCCCCGAGTCTCAAGATGACTCGAGGAGTTGGCTTGAGATTCTCCATATTTAACCGTGATATAAACCGGCATAACTTGTATATCATTGGTGTTGATAGCACGATGTGTATCCACAGAAGGTTGAGGTGACTGCGGCGGGTTATAAATGATCCCGTATGAGCCGTGTCAGCAACTCGGCCAATGGTTCCTTCCAACTGGCTGTTTGAAGTTAACCGAACTATAGTGGCGGCGATTTGTGCGCCTGCCCATTGAAACATCCAGTGCAGACTGCGGCTGATAACATATGATAATTTGCCTCCAATTTGTTGGAAGAAAACCGGGCTTCCCAAGTAGTGACCTGCTCATACTCCATACACAGCTCATGCAGACAGGTGCGGCTCGGTGTGTTGATGTAGACCAGGCCGCGAGAGGCGGACGGAAAAGACGACCGCAACATCTGAGGCGGCACAGACAGATGAACCGGCCGTGGCGTTCGAAGCCGGTGTAGACGGGCAAGTTGTCCTCCTTGTTGTAAGCCGGTGTGGATGCATGAACCGGCCGCAAAAACGGACGGGCGAGTCGTCCGTGGCGTTGTTAGCCGGTGCGGACGAGAGTCGGCCGCGGCATTATAAACCAGTGAGGACAAGAGAATCAGCCGCGGTGTTGGAAATGGTACGGATGCGGGTAAATCGGCCGCAGGCTCGAGTCATCTGTGGCGTTGTTAGATGTAAGGACTTAGTCGTGAGGCTAGCGCATCTATGCAGTAGCTTGAGAGGGGTTGATTGGGATGAGAGACGCAACACAAGACAAGGGTTTAGACAGCTTCGGGCCCCGGGAAACATCATCCGGTAACAACCCTACGTGCTGTTTGAGGCTAGGTCTCATTATGATCACGGGAGAGTCGCCGGCTCCGGCTCTCGGTGTTTAGCCCTAGAGATTGTTTCTTGTTGCTCGTCCCTCTTTGGGGAGCCCTGCCCCTCCTTATATAAGTTAGAGGGGAGGGTTACATGTGGAGTCCTAGTAGGACTAGGACTAGTCTATCTTCTCTTATAAGTTAATTACAAGTCCGGGTCTTTCTTCCTCGTAAAGGAAATATTCGTCATCCCTTTCTTCTTAAGCCGACCCATCATCACATGAGCCGGCCTTCTGGGCCTTGGGCATAGTCTTCTATCTGACCCGTCGTCGGGGCCATCCGTGAGTCGTCCGGCTCGTGAGTCATCTGACAGTGAGCCGCCAGACCCGTGAGTCGCCAGTCCTCCGGCGGGTCACGGTGAAGCGCCAGGTCCGGCCGGGTCATACTTCCGGCCGGGTCATACCGCGGGGTATATCCCCGACAAAAGGCGTCTTCCTCCTCCTCCTCCTGTCAGATCTTCCAGCAATGCAGTGGTCAAGCATAATCCAAAGTCTGCAAAGGTGAACATGATGAATGCAGCTCAAGCGGAGGAATCTACTGATGTGATAATGGGTAATCTTCCTGTTAATGATATTCCTGCAAAAGTTCTTTTTGATACTGGTGCATCGCTTTGTTTCATGTCAAGACCGTTTTTTGCCAAGCATGAGTTTTCCTGGTCTTATCTGGATAAACCATTGGGTGTTATTTCTCCGGGGAAGTCAATGAGAGCCAACTCGATGGTTCCGAATGTTTCCATCAAGATAGGCGACTATAAATTTCAGTCTTCTCCAGTTGTTCTTGGTGACTCGGATATTGATCTTATTCTCGGGATGGACTGGCTTTCTAAGCACAAGGCTCAACTTGATTGTGCTGCCAGGGAAATTCAATTGACACACTCGTCTGAGGATGTGATTATTTATGCCGCTCGCGATGAAACCATTCGGTTTTTCTCTCTCAATAAGAAGGGTGAATTGAATGCTATCTCTCAAATTCCAGTCGTTTGTGAGTATCAAGATGTCTTTCCAGAAGAGCTTCTGGGTATGCCTCCTCACCCGCCAGTTGAGTTCGTTATCGAACTTGAGCCAGGCACTGAACCCGTTTGCAAGCGTCCATACAAGCTTGGACCCAACGAGCTGAAGGAATTGAAGAAACAGCTCGATGAACAAGAGCGTCTGGGTTTGATCAGACCGAGTTCTTCTCCATGGGGTTGTGGTGTTCTTTTTGTCAAGAAGAAGGATGGCACGGACCGACTTTGTGCCGACTACCGTCCATTGAACAAGAAGACAATCAAGAACAAGTATCCACTTCCCAACATCAATGAGCTATTTGAGCAACTCAAAGGGGCTAAAGTATTCTCGAAGCTTGACCTTCGTATGGGTTATCATCAGATTCGCATTCATGAAGAAGATATTCCCAAGACAGCATTCAGAACAAGCTTTGGTTCTTATGAATATACTGTCGTGTCTTTCGGCCTTGTCAATGCTCCTCTAGTGTTCTCTTGGATGATGAATTTCATCTTCAACCCCTATACCAATGAATTCGTCCTGGTGTATCTCGATGATATCTTGGTCTTCTCCAAGAATAAGCAGGATCATGCCAAACATTTGCGATTGGTGCTCGACAAGCTCAGAGAGTATCAATTCTATGCAAAGTTCTCTAAATGTGAGTTTTGGCTCGATGAAGTTCTTTTCCTTGGTCACATCATCTCTGCCAAGGGCATCGCTGTTAACCCCGAGAAGGTGTCCGCAATTGTGAATTGGGAACCTCCTCAAAATGTCAAGCAGCTCCGCAGTTTTCTTGGTCTTGCAAGCTATTGCCGAAGATTCGTTGAGAATTTCTCGAAGATTGCAAAGCCTCTTTCCAACCTCCTTCAGAAGCATGTGAAGTATGTCTGGTCTCCTGAGTGTGACGTTGCTTTCAACACTCTCAAAGAGAAACTAGTCACAGCTCCTGTCTTGACTCCTCCTGATGAATCCAAGCCGTATGAAGTTTTCTGTGATGCTTCTCTCCAAGGTCTCGGTGCTGTGTTAATGCAAGAGAAGAAAATTGTGGCCTATACCTCTCGTCAGTTGAAGCCCAACGAGAAGAACTACCCCACTCACGATCTTGAGTTGGCGGCAGTTGTCCATGCATTAATAAAGTGGAGACATCTCTTGTTGGGAAGACAATTGGACATTTTCACTGATCACAAGAGTCTCAAGTACATCTTCACTCAGCCCAACCTCAACCTCATGCAGACTCGATGGGTCGAAATGATTCAAGAGTACAATCCGAGTATTGAATATACTCCAGGCAAGGCCAATGTCATTGCAGATGCTTTAAGCTGGAAGGCTTATTGCAACAGCTTAATTCTCAAGCCTTTCCAACAGGATCTTTGTGAAGCTTTCCGCAAGCTGAATCTCCAAGTTGTACCTCAAGGCTTTCTTGCCAACCTCATAGTGTCTCCTACTTTGGAAGATCAGATTCGTGAGGCACAACTCCTTGATGCCATGGTGAAGAAGGTGAAACGTGGTATCGACAAGGTTCCAAATACAAGTGTTATCGCATTGATGACAGAGACACTTTGTTCTTCGAGGACCGGATTGTGGTTCCTAAAGGTGATCTAAGGAAAGTCATTATGAACGAGGCGCACAATTCTCTCCTTTCCATTCATCCTGGAAGTACGAAGATGTATCATGACCTCAAGCAGTCGTATTGGTGGACTCGAATGAAGCGAGAAATTGCTAAATTCGTGAATGAATGTGATGTCTGCCGAAGAGTGAAAGCAGTACACCAACGACTAGCTGGTCTCCTCCAACCTCTTGCTATCCTAGAATGGAAGTTTGATCATATCGAGATGGACTTCGTGACTGGTTTTCCCAAGTCCAAGCGCGGAAATGATGCTATCTTTGTTGTCATCGACAAGCTCTCTAAAGTGGCTCATTTCCTTCCAATCAAAGAATCCATCACAGCAGCTCAGCTGGCAGAGCTTTACACCTCCAGAATAGTCTCCTTGCACGGCATTCCACAATTGATTTCTTCTGATCATGGAAGCATCTTCACCTCTAAGTTCTGGGACTCTTTCCAGAAGGCCATGGGCACAAACATTCGCTTCAGCACAGCTTTCCATCCTCAAACTAGTGGCCAAGTCGAGCGAGTCAATCAAATTCTTGAAGATATGCTCAGGGCTTCTGTCATTTCCTTTTGCATGAAATGGGAAGATTGTCTTCCATATGCTGAATTCTCCTACAACAACAGCTTCCAAGCGAGTTCGGGCAAGGCCCCATTCGAGATTCTCTATGGTAGAAAGTGTCGTACTCCTCTCAATTGGTCAGAGACTGGTGAACGCCAACTTCTTGGCAATGACTTAATCACTGAAGCTGAAGAAATGTGTAAAGTCATCCGTGATAATCTCAAAGCCGCGCAATCGCGCCAGAAGAGTTACTATGATAGTAAGCATCGTGATTTGGCTTTCGAGATCGGAGACCATGTCTACCTCCGCGTCTCTCCAATGAAAGGCACTCGTCGCTTCGGTATCAAAGGGAAGCTTGCCCCTAGATACGTGGGTCCTTTCAAGATCATTGGCAAAAGAGGCGACCTCGCCTATCAACTTGAGCTTCCTT
The DNA here is from genome assembly GCF_018294505.1 of Triticum aestivum. Lineage (NCBI taxonomy): Eukaryota > Viridiplantae > Streptophyta > Magnoliopsida > Poales > Poaceae > Triticum > Triticum aestivum. Next base: position 379,014,399 of record NC_057802.1, on the reverse strand, counting down.
CCAACTTCACGAACGTGCACGACGTGTTCCACGTGTCACAGCTCCGCAAGTGTTTCAAGACGCCTGAGCGCACTATCAACTTCGAAGAGATTGACCTCCAAGGAGATTTGTCTTATCATGAGCACCCCGTTGCTATTCTTGAAGAAACTGGGTGCAAGACTCGCAACAAGTCAATCAAATTCCTGAAAGTGAAGTGGTCGCACCATTTCGACCGGGAAGCCACCTGGGAACGCGAGGACCATCTCCGTTCCGAATATCCAGAGTTTTTTCAGTCCTACATCTCGGGACGAGATCCTCTCGTAGTGGTGGAGTGTTGTAACACCCCGGATGTAACTTGCCATATTTGTAACTCCGACTCTTGCCATTTCCGGCTATGTGCTATGTTTTCCCTCCATTGTCGGGTTTTGTCTTTCGTTTTGTATTTTGTCATGTCATGCATTTCATATCATGTCATCATGTGCATTGCATTTGCATACGTGTTCGTCTCTTGTATCCGAGCATTTTCCCCGTTGTCCGTTTTGCAATCCGGCGCTCCTATCTCCTTCGGCGCATCCCTCTTGTTTTCTTTCGTGTGCGGGTGTCAAACTTTCTCGGAATGGACCGAGGCTTGTCAAGTGGCCCTAATATACCACCCGGAGACCACTGGTCAAGTTTCGTTCCATTTGGAGGTCGTTTGGTACTCCAACGGTTAACCGGGCATCCGCAAAGTCCATTTAAGTGTCCAGCAAAAAACACCCCTCTAAACCAGCCCAAAACCCACAAAACTCTCTTCCATGCTCTAGGTCGTTCGATCACGATCGTGTGGGCGAAAAGCACACCTCATTTGGAGCTTCCTAGCTCCCTCTACCTATAAATATGTGGGCATCCCGAAATACATTCGCAGTCTCCGGAAACCCTAAAAATCCCCTCTCCGCGGGCGGACGCGTCCAGCGCCCGCCGGACAACCGCGCCGCCACGTGTCGCCGTCCCCGCGCCCGTACGCCGCGGCCCG
>NC_057802.1:378981202-379012792 GCF_018294505.1 Triticum aestivum | reverse complement strand
ACCGCCGCCGCCGCCCGCCGGTGCCGCCGCCTCGCCTTCTCTCCTTCCCCCGCGCCGGCGCCGCTCCTTCCTCCCCGCCGGCGAGCAGCGCACCGGCCGCCGGAGCCGAAGCCCCGTCGAGCTCCCCGCTCTCTCTCTGTACGCGCGTTGACTTTCTCGCCCCCCTAATTTTTCTCCGTCTTTATTTTTCTACAGCAATATGCCTTGTTCGTGATGCCATAACTCCGTGAATGTAGCCCCGATTTGCGCGTGTAATATGTCAAATTGTTCGTCTCGTGGTGCTCTTCATTTTCTTCAATTGCACCATGTTCATTAGAGGTCATCGTGATGCCCAAATCTCTGTTGGAAGAGGGCTAGTTGCTGTTATTCTCTGGTTCTTATCAGAACTTGGAGATTTCTCATTTTTGTATCATTTATTCTGTGCATCTTATGAGCATGAGCTCTACATGTGTTTTGAAGTATGCCATGCCATCTATCCAGTGGTCTAGTCCATGTATTTTTGTGATCTCTGTGGTGACTAGCACAAGCATGCAAAGTAGGCTCCGTAATGTTTCTGATTTCAGGGACTCAGTGATTTCTCTAAGTCCTCGTCTGCTGTTATTTTGTTTACATGTAAACTTGATGCTACAGAGAGATCCATGCATATTTTGGAGATGTTCAGTAAGGATGTTTTGTATCTATAGTTGTATTTGATACATTCCTGCCCTTGTTTGCAATTATTGTGTGCCATAGAATGACTCAATCTTGCTCTACTTTTGCTATAAAATATTTCTGGCAGATTCTTAACATGATATGCAATTTTGCCAAGCTTATTGTAGTTGACCCATACATGTTATGCTATTGTTTTTGCCATGGATAGCTTCATAAACATTCCATCTTGCTGTAGGTGTGCTTGGTTTGTCATGCATTTCTCTGTAGTGAGTGCATCAAGCTCACAAAGAGGCCTACATATTATTATTTCTGCCATGCTCTGTTTTCTGTTAAGTCTGAAACCTGATAACGAAACTTGCTATGTTTACATGCTTGCCATCATATCTTCTGATCCTTTTTGGTTTATGGTCAGTAAGGGACTTTCGTCATGTGAATTTATTAGAACACTTCCATGCCTTGTTTTGCTATGTTAAGTTCCTGTAGCATGTTGATTTCGTGCTCTGAACATTGCTACCTGATGCTGTTTTCTGCCATGTCCAGTTTTTCACCAAGTCTGTGATCCTGTTATCTTTTGCACTTTTGCCATGCTTGTTTGAGCTTGATATGTTGGGATCTAGCCATAGCTCAGTGTTCATCTTTTGTCAAGAATCTCCTGTAGATCACTTTCATATGCTTTGTTGCTATGTTGGAGTGCTGTAGCATTGTTACTTGTTGTATTTTAAGTGCTATCTTGCTGTTAATCGCAGATTCGTGTCATTCTTGTTTTGCTTGCCTTTTGCAAACCGTGCATCCGTTTCCGGTGATCTTTATATCGATTTCGACCGAAATCATCTCATCTTTCCAGTGGCATGCTTGGTTTGCCAAGTTACTGCCATGTTCATCATTTTCCTCCCGGAGCACGCATATGCATCGCATATCATATCTCGCATATCATACATGTTTTGCATCATGTTGCTTGTGCATTTCTCGTGGTTGATTGTGGTTCCGTTTGTTTGTGTTATTGTCTTGGGTAGAGCCGGGAGACGAGTTCGTGAACGAGGAACCTGTTGAGTACGCTTACGAGGATCAAGCTTTCGACAACTCTGAGAACCTTGCAGGCAAGATGACCACCCCTCGAAATCACTTCTATCTTTGCTATGCTAGTTGTTCGCTCTATTGCCATGCTCCGCTACCTATCACTTGCTATATCATGTCTCCCATATTGCCATGTCAGCCTCTAACCATCCTTTCCTAGCAAACCGTTGTTTGGCTAAGTTACCGCTTTTGCTCAGCCCTTCTTATAGCGTTGCTAGTTGCAGGTGAAGTTGAAGTTTGTTCCATATCGGAACATGGATATGTTGGGATATCACAATATCTCTTATTTAATTAATGCATCTATATATTTTGGTAAAGGGTGGAAGGCTCGGCCTTATGCCTGGTGTTTTGTTCCACTCTTGCCCCCCTAGTTACTGTTATACCGGGATTATGTTCCTTGAGTTTGCGTTCCTTACGCGGTCGGGTGATTTATGGGACCCCCTTGACAGTTCGCCTTGAATAAAACTCCTCCAGCAAGGCCCAACTTTGGTTTTACCATTTGCCGCCTAAGCCTTTTCCCCCGGGTTTTCGCGAGCCCGAGGGTCATCTTATTTTAACCCCCGGACCAGTGTTCCTCTAAGTGCTGGTCCAAACTAGAGCACCGTGCGGGACCGTCCCTTGGCAACTTGGGTTATGTTAGTACCTGTACGCTTCGCTTATCCGGTGTGCCCTGAGAACGAGATATGTGCAGCTCCTATCGGGATTTGTCGGCACATTCGGGCGACTTTGCTGGTCTTGTTTTACCATTGTCGAGATGTCTTGTAAACCGGGATTCCGAGACTGATCGGGTCTTTCCGGGAGAAGGTTTATCCTTCGTTGACCGTGAGAGCTTATGATGGGCTAAGTTGGGACACCCCTGCAGGGTATTATCTTTCGGAAGCCGTGCCCGCGGTTATGAGGCAGATGGGAATTTGTTAATGTACGGTTATAGAGAACTTGTCACTTGACCCAATTAAAATACATTAACTGCGTGTGTAGCCGTGATGGTCTCTTCTCGGCGGAGTCCGAGAAGTGAACACGGTCTGTGTTATGCATGACGTAAGTAGGTGTTCAGGATCACTTCTTGGTCATTGCTAGATGACGACCGTTCCGTTGCTTCTCTTCTCGCTCTCTCTTGCGTATGTTAGCCACCATATATGCTTATTGCCGCTGCAGCTCCACCTCACTACACCTTCCTTTCCTATAAGCTTAAATAGTCTTGATCTCGCGGGTGTGAGATTGCTGAGTCCCCGTGACTCACAGATTCTACCAAAACAGTTGCAGGTGCCGATGATGCCAGTGCCGATGATGGGGTCGATCTCAAGTGGGAGTTCGACGAGGAACGTGGTCGTTACTATGTGTCTTTTCCTGATGATCAGTAGTGGAGCCCAGTTGGGACGATCGGGGATCTAGCATTTGGGGTTGTCTTATTTTCATCTGGATTTTGACCGTAGTCGGTCTATATGTTTGTATTTTGGATGATGTATGATTTATATTCATGTATTGTGTGAAGTGGCGATTGTAAGCCAACTCTTTATCCCATTCTTGTTCATTACATGGGATTGTGTGAAGATGACCCTTCTTGCGACAAAACCACTATGCGGTTATGCCTCTAAGTCGTGCCTCGACACGTGGGAGATATAGCCGCATCGTGGGCGTTACATCCAGCCCAAAGAGAAGCGAGTGGGAGAAGTGTTCTGTGACTAATAGTCAGCTAGCAAAGCTGCAAATGCAAGGATTTCTTCCTCCCGCGGATCTGGTCCCTGTCCGAGCAGGGTTGGTCTCCTTCAATGATGTGACTCAGGCGGAGGACTGCCCCAATCCGTCCGAGGGGAGCGAGTGTGCCTGGTCCCCTATCTGATAAGAGGCGTCGGACTTCCAGTCCACCCGTTCCTCCGAGGGCTTCTGGAGTATTATGGCCTCCAGCTACATAACTTCACTCCCGCCTCTATCCTGCACATCGCAGGTTATGTTGCTTTATGCGAGCTATTTCTGGGTGTCGAAGCCCATTTCGAACTGTGGAGAAAATTGTAATGTCTTGTCCCTCGCAACCATGAGGGGTCAATATTTGAAGTGGTCGGAGCCGAAGTGTGCCGCATCGCCGATACCGGATACCCGTCTGGCACACCAAGGAAGGCATCTAAATAATGGCTTTCCGAGTGGTTCTACATCGAGGACATTGCGCTTCCCGATCCAGTTCGAAAGGGTCTCCCTGAATTCGCAAGCGTTCCGCTAAAGAAACGCCACAGTTGGCGCTCCCGGAGCCTTGAGAAGGATGACAGTGCATAGGTTCGTCAACTCTTGGGCGAGATAAAGACGCTCGCCCGGTCCGGATTAACAATTGTTGAGGTAATGGCGACCTCCATAACGTGAGGGGTTCAGCCACTCCAATACAGAGGGCTCCCAATGTGGCACTACAACGGGGAGGATGATGCCTCCCGCTGCGGTCGAAAAGGTCCGGGCACCCCCGCCGCTCTGGCCAAAATACTGGCCGAGCTATTCAAAGGGGAGGAAGAGGAATTTCTTTGGATCAATCACAGAGATGGATATTCTATGTATAATCCTCCCAGTTGGGTAAGCCCCAATCCTTCCGCTTTACTCATTTCGCTTCCTGGATTACCTTTGACAAATTTCTAATCCGCTTATAACAGCATTGGCGAAGAATCACCGAGGGGTTTTACAGCCCCGCCCCACAACCTGAGGACCACAACCGGGAGCTGGATCCCGGGTTCGAAGAAGATCCGGATATATTCGTGGTACTCGCGGAAGGGGTGTTTTACCAGGCGAGCTACGATGGCACGAAAGTGGCCATTATCACCGATTGCCCTGGTCTTCTTCCTGCTTCCCACGTAAGTCGTTGAGAAAAACCTCTCTCGAAAGAGCTCCCTTGCACTGCCTCATCCATCGCACTGTCTCGTACTCCACAGGGGAGACGTTCGGCACGTCATACTACTCCAGGGGCGCCTCCGGCGCCGAGCAAGGCTTCTAAAAGGAAGGTCGGTGAAGTCACGACCGGTCCCTCATCAAAGAGGTAAGGATTTAAAGGTATACTTCAACAGTCACATCCAACTGTAACTTGTACGCTTGTTTGACACCAGGAAAAAGGTTCACCGGACTAAACCCGAGCGTCCGGCCAGCCGTACTCCCCGCGCCCGGGATTTAGACCCCATTGGAGAGGCGGGAGCCAACATAGGAACAGTGCCGGACTGTCCTTCGGCCGAGGGTTCGGAGAATATGTCCGTTACCAACTCGGAAGTGGAGAGCGCCATGAATCATTGGCGCTGTAGGGCTGTTTTACGAGACCCTGAGTTGTCGGAAGAGGCATTTAATGCCTTCAGCTCGGCCGATGCGTACATCCGAACTGCTCGAAACGGGCTTAGTAGAGCCACGAAGCAGTATTTAACAGATGTGCGGGTAAGTTTTCTTTTTCCGAAATAGGATAGCCATGTGCCAGTAGCCCCCGGGACTGAAAGCAGTTGGTACAACTGATTTGAGGACTGTTATATCGCCAGGTTATTATCGGGAAGAACGACCTGCTAGCCCAAGAGTTGGAACAGTGTCGGGCGCAGTTAAATGCTGCTACCACCGAACTGGAAAATTTGAAGAAGTCGTCCACTGGTAACGTTCCCCTCTATTGACGAATAGTGAATGTATACCAACTGTGCTAATACTGCCACTGATCGCATAATAGGGTCGCCTGATCAATTGGAGAAGGAGTTGAAGACCGCCCAAGAGGGAGAAAAAGAGGCGAAGAGGCAACACGCCGCGGGCGAACGTGTGCTGACCCGCGTCAGGGACGAGAAAAACAAGCTGCAGGACTCCAACACCAAGTTGGGTGAAGAATTGAAGGATGTGCGGGCCCAGCTATCTGACTCCGTAAAGGAGAACAAGAAACCGCGGGGCGACATGTTCAGTATGTTTCCGAACTTGTTTGTTTTTAATAGTTCGGAGAGAAATGAAACTGATATAGCCATGCTTGCAGGTATATTAACGGGCCATCCTGAAGAGGAGGTGGCCGGATCATCGAGTGCGGCGTCGACTGCAGGGCTGAGCTGTGCTCCGATAGACGTTGTCTTCTTCAGGTCTGTCGAATGGACCTGAAATTTGACTATTTCTTCTGCTGGCTTGAACGAAGTGGATTTGAGTCGTTTATCCAGGATCACATCGTCCTTATCCACGGTGGAGCGTAGTGCGCTTAGTTCTTCGGCCGCAAGGGCCTCAGACAGTGCCTCAAGGGCCAAGGATGCGGTTTTATTCTCGACGCGGAGGGCTATGTCCGGTTCGCTGACGAGGGTGATTATTCCATTAGGCCCAGGCATTTTTAGCTTCATATACCCATAATGAGGTATGGCTTGAAAGCACATGAAGGCCTCTCGCCCTAATAGGGCGTGGTACCCGCTGTTGAAAGGGGCCACCTGGAAAGTTATTTCTTCGGACCGATAATTCTCCGGCGTGCCGAACACCACATCAAGTGTAATTTTTCCTGCACACCGAGCTTCCCGGCTGGGAATGATACCTCGAAAGGTTGTACTACTTTTCTTGATGCGGCTCCTGTTTATGTCCATCTTGTGGAGCGTGTCCTCGTAAATGAGGTTTAGTCCGCTGGCGCCGTCCATGAGGACTTTTGTAAGTCGAAAGCCATCCACGATGGGACTGAGGACTAGGGCAGCTGGGGCTCAGACTGTTCTGTATTTAGGTTCGTCACTGGCGTTGAAGGTTATGGCCGTGTCGTTGCAGGGGTCAATTGCAGCGACCTGGCAAACTTCGGCGAGATCGCGCAGGGCCCTTTTACGCTTGTTGTTTGAAGCGAATGTCTCGAAGACTGCCAATACTCTATTGTCGTCGTTTGCTGGAGGGTGTTGTTCTGGGGTGTCCTTGGTAAGGATGCTCTCGCTGCTCTTGGCTACTTGCCGGAGTATCCAACATGCTCTAAGGCTGTGTGTAGCCACGGTATACGACGTCGTGTGTATTTTGCATGGGCCATTGAGCCATCCCTCCAGAACGGTGCCGCGCAGCGGAATAGGTTTATGTTTTTTGACTGTTTGGCTGGTCGTGCCACGGGGGCGCGTCCTTTTCGCCTGTAAGGGGAGCCGGGATGGTTCCCAGCCAGCTGCCTGAGTTTTCCAGGAGCTTTCCATCGCACTGTACTTTTGTACAATGGTTGCTAGGTCAGCGAGCTTTAGTATGCGGCGACGATTGACGGCGTTAAGGATACCTTCGTCCGCGCAGTTGTTGCAGAATGCTGCTATCGCGTCTTCGTCATGGCAGCCTTTTACCCTGTTTTTTACAAGGAGGAATCTGCCCCAGAAGTGGTGGACCATTTCCTGAGGCTGTTGTTTGATGCTTCTGAGAGCATCTATGTCCGGGTGGGTGGGTGGAATTGAATCTGAACCCTGACCTGGTTTTGGATCCGGAGTTTGGAGGTCTACCGGGCCGGATAGTTCGGGCTCCGGGATATTGACTGATTTTTTAGGCTCGTCATCCGACTTTATGTTCGGAGAAAGAGACATGACCTTCTGTCGGAAAGTATCCGGCTCTTCAACATCGGCGACCCGAACATAGTTCGTCTTTAATATAGTGGAAGAGTTGCTCCGCTTCTCGACTACCGCTATCTGATGGGTGATCAGTGGAGTTTTAATTTCTCTTTGGTCGGGTTTAAGCCCGACCCGATCATAGTCTGTAGCGACCCCCAAGGCGGCCATGCGATCCAGGAGTTCGTTCAACGACGACAACTCCACTGGATCCATGCGGGCGGAGTATTCGGGATCAACGCGGAGGTGATTTTTGATGACTTGAGAGGTCATCGTCGGCTTAAGGGCCGAGCCGGCGGTCATGATGAAGCCGCCGAGACGGAGGGTCTGACCTAGGCCAGGGCTCCTCCGGAGATGATATTATCCTTGACAACAAGGCGAGCCATCTAGCGACGGCACAGAGGAGCTCTCAATGAAAGCACCAATGTCGGTGTCAAAACCGGCGGATCTCGGGTAGGGGGCCCCGAATTGTGCGTCTAGGATTGATGGTAACAGGAGGCGGGGGACACGATGTTTACCCAGGTTCGGGCCCTCACTGTGGAGGTAATACCCTACTTCCTTCTTGATTGATCTTGATGAATATGAGTGTTACAAGAGTTGATCTACCACAAGATTGTAATGGCTAAACAATGGTAACTGTCCTATCCGGACTATCCTCTCCGGTTTACATAGACACCGGAGAGATCTAGGGTTACATGAGGTCGGTTACATAAGAGGGAATCTTCATAGTCGGTCGCCTAGCTTGCCTCACACGCCAAGGAGAGCCCAATCCGGACACGGGTATAGTCTTCGGTCTTCGTGTCTTCACGACCCATCAGTCCGGCCCAATGAGTAACATGCCGAACGCCCGAGGACCCCTTAGTCCAGGACTCCCTCAACGTCCATCGTCTGATTGTCGTCGCTCAGCTCGGCGAGCTCGCTGGTGAACCAGCATGTCCGCTGCTGGACCGACCCGCTGCCAAGCACGTGTCTGACTGCCCTGGCCCACCCACACCGCCTCCCTCGCCCGCACGCGCTTTCCGCCCGAAAAGTCGGCGCTGCCCGCCGCTTCCCGGTGCAGGCGATTGCTCCGCGTTCAAACGACACAAGTGCCATCCGTCCATCCATCTACCGCCCATATTAATGATACGCGGTTGCCGAGGCAGCTACTCCGGCGCCACCCGTCCGTCCCTCCGCCGCCCACCATTGCTATATAAACTGCTGCGCAGGCCATAGCCGCAGTCATCCGCCTCCGTTCCCTATCTCCTGTCGACACCACTACTGCCCGCCATGGCTTCCTCATGCTCCAGCGCTCTTCGGGACGGGCGGACAACGGACCACAAGGAGATGGCAGCCATTGCTGCCGACTGGCTGGCCGGCAGGCAGCCGGAGGATGTCGACGTCCCAATGGAGAACATGGTAGTGGATGATCCGGTGCCAACCCCCTCCTCTGCGCCATCCTCGTCGGTGCATTGCACCATGAACATCGGCGAGGCCCGTGCCCAATACATGGACACGGTGAGGCAGAAGCGTCAGGAGCAGTTCCGGGAGGCGTAGGCCGACGCTGCCTACAATCACCATCTCCTCCAGGAGCACCTGTAGGTGGAGGAGGAGATCGACGAGGAGCGGGCGGAGCAGGAGGCGCTGCTCGACTCGTACTGCTCCGCCCGTGAGAGCCACCTCGCACGCTGGCAGTACCGCATGCGGGTGGCGAAGGTTGCGACCGCCTACAAAGAGGGCGATGAAGCGGGCGAGGCACTGTTTGGCAAGACCGAGGACGAGGCAGAGGACAATGCCGGCTTCGCCGAGTCCCCGCTCCGCTGGCGTCGATGAGGCCCTTCTCCCTCGAGGCCTCGCCGCGCCAACAACAAGGCAGAGGACACCGCTGGCTCCGCCGAGGCGCCGCCCTACCGGCAACAAGACAGAAGACATCGCTGGCTCTGTCGAGGCCCCGCCCCGCTGCCAACAAGGCCGCGCCACACAGAAAACGAGGAAGTGTAGAACACGGTAGGTCGCCGCCACTCGGGTCCAAGTAAGGCCACCGCTGCTACCCTCCGATTGAAGCCAAGCTAGGCGGGTTGACCATTGACGACCGATTAGCTTCTTGGGGGCGACGTGGAGTCGGAGAGCTGCGCAGGAGAAGAAGCTTCTGTTCAGCTCAGCCGGACACGGGTGCATAGCTTCGGTTAATTAATTATACCTCCAGCGCACCCCTTTTTAGTTGAAGGATGTATGAAATGTAATGAAATCCGGCATGTTTATATGAAATCCGACAGTGTACGAATGAACTTAGTTTGAATACTTGTTTCACTGGCATTGGATGAACATGCAAAATAATACGTACTAGCATTATTCCTAGGGTGATCACCTCGTTTGCAGCAGTTTCACATGTACTCCCTCCGGTCCTTTTTAGTCTGCATACAAGTTTTGTCTGAAGTCAAAGTATCTCTACTTTGACCAATCATATAGAAAAAGTATGAACATTCACAATGCAAAATCAACTGACTTGAAAGAAATCTAATATGCGAAGTAAAAAGGAACAGAGGGAGTACAAAGAGTTTGGGCAGCTTTTTAGCGTTCCTATACATTGCAATCAAACACACAGGCCTGGCAATTCATAGAGAACATTCAAAACAATCGATGATTATGCATCTCAGCGATTCACATGTCAGAGCCAATATTTACTTCACAACTAAAGAATCGATCGATGCTGCTGACAGCAAAGGGCGTCCCATTTGAAAATATCAAATGCATGTCTTCTTGCTAACATCAATGAACAAAATTTGACAAGGTTGTCCCATTCCAAAATGTCAAATGCGTGTTGTTTTGCATACATCAATGAGCAAACTTTGACAAGGTTTTCCCATTCCAAAATATCAAATGCCTATGATTGTGGAATGAGCAGGGTTTGCCATCAGTTCGGGCATTGACATGGCACCTTGTGGTAAATAAACCAGCTGTTCTTTTTGTGCAGTTCCACCAAAATCAACCAAATTCGTGCGTAGCTTGTATGATTTCGCCTTTATATGTTGCAACGCCTTGAACATATCGGCACCTCCTTTCTTGTGGTGGAAATGAATGATCCGATGTATTCATGAACATTTTGGGCAGTTCCCATTGAAATCAAGCTGAGCACCCCTGTTTGCACAAATACAAAAAAGTGATTAGTATAAAGCAAACTGTACTATGAATTGACAGTTTAAACATGCAACCTACATGATCCATGTAGAGCACACATTTAAACAAATGGAACTCACCGGAAGGAATCCTAACACAACATTGTATTCGCCATCACAACAACGAAGATGAAGATCCGTGAGTCCTTCTGAGCTGAAGTTAGTTTGTTCTTGTGGGCAATAATGTAACCATCCTTCAACTGCTTCCTTCTTAATAAGAGAGGCTTGGCTTCTTTATCCTAGCATAATCGTAACTAGGCACTTCACGTACTCCATATTCTTCTTCAGAGGAGGATGATCCTATTGTGCAAAGACAAGAGGACAACTAAATGCTAGCATCCCTATTTGCTCGAAAAAAGGAAAGGAAATATTTAGGGATAATTAGATTTATGCCCCTAGTTGTGTCCCACTCGTCTGTTTTACCCCTAATTCCAAAAAGTCACTGGTTCTGTCCAAGTCACTTTGCTCCTATTATGCTTTGCCCTTTGAACGTTTGAGCATCAGTTTGAAAACTTCATAACTAATTCATACTAAATCAGAAAAATGCAAATAAGATACCAAAATGTTCAGAAAAACATCACCTATATGTCAGTGTCATTTGCATTCATGAAAAAGTGTTGGAAAGTGCCCATCCGAGTTTTAGCTCTTATGCTCCCACCATGAATAGTAAAATTAAAAAAAGTTCAAAAAAATTAAAAAAATTGGTGGCAAAGAATGACAAATGTTTTAAGTACCTGCCAAGTTTCATCAGGGAATAACATTCGTGGGTGCCGCGGCAAAAAAAAAACAATCAACACTCCAAAATAGATTATTTTTTTCCACGACTTCCACGAATGTCGTTCCCTAATGAAACTTGGTAAGGACTTAGAACATTTGTTGTTCTTCGCCACCATATTTTTTTGATTTTTTTTTGAATTTTTTAGAGTTCACTATTCATGGTGGTATCAAAAGAGCTAAAACTCGGATGTGCACTTTCCAACACTTTTTTCATGAATGCAAATGACACTGACATATAGGTGATGTTTCTTTGAACATTTTGGTATCCTATTTGCATTTTTCTGATTCAATATGAATTAGTTATGAAGTTTTCAAACTGACGGTCAAATGGTCAAAGGGCAAGAGCATAAGAGGAGCAAAGAGACTTGGATAGAACCGGTGACTTTTGGGAATTAGGGGTAAAACAGACGAGTGGGACACAACTGGGGGCATAAATCTAATTATCCCAAATATTTAAAACAGCACAGATGAAGCACTTCTCAAGGACAATACCACTTTCTCATGACAGTATCTAAACAATAGCACAACACCAATAGAGATGACAAAGCTCAATCATATGGATGAAATCCGTGGGCGAGTACCAACCTTTGTCAGGAGGCTTATTGTGTAGAGCATACAGATCAAGCACTTCTCCGGAACCATCTGTTGTTATCTACTGTGGTTGCCATGCTTACTATATACTCCTCGATTAGTTTAATGTTTCCAATATCTTCTTGTGCAGTTCCACTAAAATATATGTTATCTTCAAAGAAGATCCCTGTTTGCACTAGTAGAGATAATTACATATTACATTAAGAGTGGCATCAAATCAGTGGCAAAACAATTGCTCGTTCTAGCCATAGCAATAAATTAAGATGCAAAACTATATCATTACTTGTGTCGTCACAGTTCCAGTGCTTCATTACAGCACCGGGAGTTGATTTTTCTTTTTCTTCCGCTTGTTCTCCCCGTTCATCACTTGGTTCTATAAGAGACAAGCTTCGCGTTCATGTAAGATTTGGCATGTCAATTAGGGAGCACAAGTATAGCACTAAACAACGACATTATTTTTCTGATGAAAGTGGCAAAATACAGGCCAACAGTTGTGAAATATCCTTATCTTACCTCAATGGGATAATACGGTGCACATACAGATTGGAAGTCTTGTGTCCATTTCTGCAGTTCACTAAAATCAAGCAACATTACCGTATAAGTAGCACAACATATGAAAGCACACTACACAATCATGTGAAAGAAGGCTAGCACTGACCTCTCATGACGCGGAATTCAAACAAATCACAAGAAGAAGATCTGAACCAAATTTGCCAACACGGATAGGAAGTCAGATCTCCTCTTGTGCAGTTCCACTAAGATCAAGCAATCATGCAACGTTGTCGGTGTGACATTTTGGTTGAACTGCACAAAAAATTCTTAAAACAAAAGTGTTTTGTGCAGCGCAACAAAAGGTCACAATAGCAACGAGGTGAAGTAGATAACTCTGTTTACACAGAGGTGCAAAGGAAACAACTAGTGGTCAATAACGGTGGATGACACAGAAGCCAACAAAAAGAAGCATCTAACTTATCTAAATGGGAAATAAAGCAAGATAGTAGAATTTCTCAAATGGTGGCATTGATTCATATTAACAGAGAGATTATATTAACAATAAAATTTGTTAAACATGTAATTTACTTTTAACTGTGGCATTGCTTCAATTTTCCAGCGGCATTATTAGAGGGTGTTTGTTTACAGGGACTTTTTGGTGTAGGGACTCAAAAAAGTCCCTTTCAGTCCCATCTAAACCAAACAGGAGGGACTTTTAGGGACTAAAAGTGGGCATTTGGGACTAAAGAAAGAAGACCCCGAGGGAGAGTCTTTTTGGGACTTTTTCCAACAGTTGCCCCTGCCTCGCATCGCACCTTATCTCTATTAGTTCATTACTAGGGGTAACATGGTCTTTTAGCATGTCATTTAATAACCTCTAGTCCATGTTTAGTCCCTGGAACCAAGCAGGTAGGGACTAGGGACTTTTTAGTTGGGACTAAAAAAGTCCTAGGACTTTTTAACCAAACAGGGCCTTAGATTAACAACAACTAAAGAGTTGCACGGGACAGTGGACACACCAGCACCATGTGCATCTACCGATGTATAAAGGGGTGATGCACAGTATGTTACAACAAAGAACAAACAACCAAGGAGCATATTTCTGTTGGTCCCAGTTTTGTTATCTCTAGACACCTTTCCTATGTGAGGGCAGCAAATCTAGTCCTGCTCAAACTCTACAGCCTTGTCCCCCAAAACAAAAAGATCAGTTTGTTACAGATGTGCGTACTGCTTTTGTCATTGTTTTCCCTTTTCGACCAACGTAGGTGCTGGATAGCTAGTCTGTACTACTTTCCCCCTTCCTTTCCTCTTTGAACCACGTCCTAGATTCATGCTATACAACTTTCCCCACTACTTTCTTGTTTGATCCAACACCTAGATTCAAGTGCAGAAGTGGAAAAAGCCCACATGTAGCTAGAGCAATGCATGTGAAATAAGTAAATTATACCTTAAGGTTCTCGGGGTGTGGCTCAGTGGGCGGCCGGAGGCCAATCTGCCCACACTATGTACGGCAGCAAGGAAGAAGGGGTCGGAGGCCCTCCCGCGCTGCCGCTGGGTGAAAGAGAACAGCCGTGCCGGTAGTGGATACCCTCCCTTGCCGACGGCGATAGTGTTAAGTCTCCTTGCCTTCCCGGCGGACAGATCCTGCCGGTTCTTTGACCAGTAGTGAGGGGAGAGAGAGAGAGGCCAACGAAGTCTTGTTTAGATCTGGAGAGGGTGAGAGAGTGTCAAGTGAGCAACTACAAGCGCTGAGGCTCTAGCGTGTATATATATAGTGGAAAGAGAGTGTGAGGAGTGCAAAGCCTAGAAAACAAGCATCGAGGCTGCAACGTATAGATGGAGTGGTTTTCTTTTTCTCTCCATAAAAGTCGTTTTAAATTGTGCACGAAACGGAACTCTTTATTTAATGTAGTGAAGAAAAATACTAGGGGCAATGCTAATACATGAAGAAAATTTAACGCTCGATGGAGTCAACTCGCAATTAACGCTGCACGCCTCCCGGCCGCGCTTACTAACGTTCACGTGTGGTACACGACCCTCCGAAGTGAACAACAACTGAACCACACACGGTCAAAATATCAAAAAGGTGGGCTACACCATCCTCCAATTTTAAATATTTTGGGCACTTGTATTCGGCCTAAGTCAGTGTGGCACCGTATGTACTAAGGGTTATAGCGGGTGCTAAGAAACTAGGGCGTATTGAGAGTAATTGCTAAGTTCACTTTGGTCACTGTACTCAAGAATACGGTCACTATTTACGTGATGAGGTGATTATACGGTCACTGCGAGATCGTATAGCTCCGTATCTATCCATTTTGACCAGTCAAAGAATCCTCCCGGCACTGCCCCAGATCACTTTCTCTCTCTGTCATGCGGGGCCTACCTTGCATTGGGTGGAAGAAAGAAGTCGAACAAAAATAAAATTATGCTCAAGTGTGGCAATCGAACCCGAGACCTCGGGTTTGATGGGCGAGCAGGCTAACCAGCTACACCACACTCACGTTATGATTAATGAGAGGAAAATAACCTTTTATACATTCCTGCATTCATGTGACAAGCATGCCGTGTTTTTTTGCATGGGAGTCATTGGGATTTCAATCATAATCGTGTCATGTGGCTTTGGTGGTAAGGTCTTTTGGGATTTAAAGCAGTGTTGGTAGTACAGAAATAATGCAGCCTTAGTCACCTTACCTCTCTCCATGTAGTATGTTGGGTCCCAACAGTCAGAGGGTGAAACAAACAAATTAATAAGAAAAATTAAAAGCGCCAGCGGTGTATCTTACCTCACACATCTCGCTACTGCTCGTGAACACTTTCCAATTGATCCCACTGTTCGCTCACATACTCCCTCCGTTTCTTTTTAGTCCGCATATAAGGTTTGGTCAAAGTCAAGCTTTGTAGAGTTTGACTAACTTTATATTAAAAAATATAAACATTCACAGTATGAAATCAATATTATCAGATGCACCATGATACGTTTTTTCATACTATATTGTTTTAGTATTGTAGATGTTAATATATTTTTATGTAAATTTGGTCAAAATTTGTGTAGTTTGACTTTGACCAAATCTTATATGCGGAGTAAAAAGAAATGGAGGGAGTACTATTTTAAGTGAATCCTTATTATAACATGCACACAATACGCATGCATGCACTCGCACACTAGCACGCAGCGAGCAGACACACACTAGTTAGCACACAACACACACACACCGACGACGAAGTTGAGGCCGCAGGGTCGTACTTCGGCAGCCGCCCGGCAATCGTGCGCACAAGGCGACTAGAGCAACCTAGTGTGGGTGTCATCATAATCATCATTGATGGCCATGTCATCTCACGCAGATGGAGTTCATATGCGTTGCGCCACAAGCAGCGAGAGCTCGGACTTGGCGTAGTGGTAGAGCAACGGGTCGACGACCTCAGGTGGCAGGGTCAACAATGGGAACGGAGGACAACAAGCGAGGTACTGCACGAACATGCGGCAATAGAGGCCAGCGTGTGACTTGAGTCTGTGCTAGTGCGTGTGCGTGCACTGTAAGCTGCGTGCTGCATGCGTGTGATCCTACTAAAGGTATTAAACTATATTTGCCACTAGTTAATCGCAACTGGAGGTTGGTGTAGCTGGTTAGCCTGTTTGCCCGTATAAAGCTTGAGGTCTAGGGTTCGAACCACGCCCCGTGCATATATTTTTTGTTCAACTTCTTTCTTCCACCCAATGACAGGTAGGACCCGCATGACAGAGAGAGAAAACTGATCTGACAAGGTGCCAGGAGGATTCTTTGACTAGTCAAAATGGATGAATACAGAGCTATACGATCTTGTAGTGACCGTATATTGACCTATCACGTATATAGTGACCGTATCACCCGTATTCTTGAGTACAGTGACCAAAGTGAACTTATACGATAAGTTCAACGACCAATAGTGCATTTTACTCTTTTAACACTTTGCTCTCTTCCAATAATTTTGGGCACCTGTATTTAACCTAAGTCAGTGTGCCAGCGTATCTTGTACTACTCTCTCCATCTAGGTGTAAGTCATGTTAGAAGGTGCAGCGGGACCAAGGTGCAAGCAGATTGGAGGAGAAGGAGAAACTTGATCGGTTCTTCCTCCAATCAAAGCCCTGATTTCTGCCTCTAAACGCAACAATTAATCACAACAATTAAGAGATGCCATTTTAGCTACCATACATGGCCACGTATTCACTCGCATGCAAGCCGACTTTGATTTCTTGGCTGATCAACACGTAGTTGCGCTCCATGCATTGGGTTTTCGGGGAGATAACAAGGCAGAGTAAGTAACAACGCTCGCTAGCAACGAGGCTAGGAGGGGATTCAGATGCGAAGTTAATGGACGACACCTAAACATTTTGGGAATATCTGATTTTCGTAAGATGACTTAACACCTAGACAGAGGGAGTACTACTCCTCAGTCCAGGTTTGATGGAATATTCGTCACCTCTTCTCTTCTTGTACATACTCCATTTGTATCTCACTTCCTATGGCTTCGCACTCGCACGATATTCCTATTCTATGAACCTGTGTGTGCGTGTGTGTGTGTGTGTGTGTGTTTAACAGCGTGTGTGTGTGTGTGTTAGAGAGAGCGAGACATCGACCTACTCCTACACAGAGATGGTGTGTAGTGTACGATTTAGCCGCGAGAGTCGATGCATCCTCTCATTTCCGGGCGTTCGGTCGGGACAGCTGCCACGCCCGCTCCTGACCGCCTGGCCCACCCAAAGCCCCTCCATCGCCCGCGCACGCTTCCCGCCCAATACGGTCAGCGCCGCTCCAAACACTACAAAAAAATACACTTTCGTGATAATACGTGTTTGTCATAGTAGGTCACGTTTTCTGTCATGCATGTACATCCATGATGATTTTTGACAGAATCAAGATAGTCATACCTGTGTTGTCATAGAAGTGTTCCATGACATTACCAAAATTATCATCATGGAAGTGTCCACTTCCATGACGATAAATCGCGCGTCATAGAAGTGCTTTCGTCAAGGGTGACCGACACGTGGTATTGACCGTAACGGGTCACCGTTAAGCTATCAGGTCCGGTTTTGGATCCGATAACCCGCTAACAGCCTGGACCAATGAGGATTTTCCACGTGTAAAATTCTCATTGGCCGGAGGAAACACGTGTTGGCTCACCGTTGGGACAGATGTCATCCATTCATTGGACAGGACGCGCCTATGATATGTTGACACGTGGCAGGGCCCAACAGAGGCCCATATAAGTTAAAAGGCTGGCCCAGTCAAAGGCCCGTAGTACAATGAGGTACTAGTGGGCCAGCCCAATAACGGCCTGTTTAATAGAGGCCCATTTACGGCCCGAAGCCAGATCTGGCCCATTAATTGTTCGCTGAATATTTGGGCCCAATTACGACCCAGTGACTTTCGGCCTGTTAGAGGCCCAATGTAGACATGGGCCCATTTCAACCCGGTGTGTCTTTCAGCATGGGAATGGCCTGTGCTGCCCATGGGCCATATATGGTCCGACGCAACATCCGGCCCACTAACGGCCTGTGATAAAGGTTGCAACAGTTCAGCCCAACGTGACTTTGGCCCTGTTAAAGGCCTGTCATATAATTTGGCCCATTGATGCCTGTACTAAGCTTCAGCCTGTTAACGACCCATGATATCAGTGGGCCAACTAAGGCCCAAGATATGTTTCGGCCCAGTAACGGCCCATCATATAACTGGGCCAAAAAAGGCCCGGTCTACATTTCAGCCTGCTGAAGCCCCGTCGACGACTAGTGAAAATTGAGGCCCAACATGCATTTCGGCCTACTAAAGGCCCATGGTTTCTTCGAGGATGTAACAGGCCAGCAGAATATTTAGCTTGTTAAGCTACTTGGGCCAAACTAAGCACTGGGTCCACAAAAGGCCCAACTAAAATTTGGGCCGAATATAGGCCAGAGTAAGTTGTGGGCCTGGCGTAAAGTGTGAAGGCCCCAATGGAAATTTGGGCCCAAGAAAGATGCATGCCGGCCCAATTGTGGCCCGCTAAAAATCAGGCCCATTTGAGGCCAATGTTTCGGCCCGGTCGACTACATCAGATTTTTTTTCAGATAGAGAGTGATGGCAGTAACTAGTAGGAATTAAGAACAAACCTACTCTATACAATAAAGAAATTACGGCATAGTAACTTAAAATAAACCTACACTATGCAATAAAGGATTTATGGTATATTACATCCACAGGGCATCGAAGTTCGCCACCAGTGAAAGCGCAACGAAGAAGCAGATTACAAAAACTGGGCACCATTGCAGCGTAACAAAATAATACTAAACCGAGACCACTTCCAAGACAGTTCAAGAAAAGGTTAGGCTTGCACGGGAACTGGTGCGCAAGCTCCTGAGCAAGGCTGTGAGACCGGCCTAGCATGTCGGTCATAGCTTCCAGGTGTAGCTGTTTAGCAATGAGGTTCTCATTTGTGTTCTCCGCAATCTTTCTTAGAGATAGGACTGCAAGTCGAAGTTGAGTTGCAGAATGCCTTTCTTCTACAACTTGGGACTGAAGAAGTTGAACTGATTCAGACAGCGAATTCTGTGAGCTTGTCTGACTGCTAGTCTCAAGTAACTTGAACACTACATCAAGACAAGACTTTGGGGTTGTCTCGCTATCTTCAAGATGTTTTGCCTTCTTTGCTGCAATATATGTTGGGTTTGTCTCACAGCCTTCAGCAGACTTGTGCATGCCATCAAACATATCACCCTGAAACAAGCAGAGAGATGACTGGATTTGCACGTGTATAAACAAAGATGATAACTGTGCTGTCAATTCCATCCAATTTGAAATTAGAAAATAAAGAGTAAGTTCAAAATATCAATAGCATAATTTGGCATTGTTCATAATGTGGGGAGCTTCACCACACTACTGGATTACGATGTTAACATAACAAGCATAGAGGAAGGGCAAAGACAATCGTTGTATCTATTTTGGTTAATGTGCATGTCATGTTGTTCATATCATCAGCCACATCAGTAAGATAAAACAGGAGATGACAAGGTGCAAATGTGAGCTGCTTCACCACACATAACACCCTGGCCATGCCAGGAGGAATGTCTATTTAAAGAGATTGGATCTCAGATCCATTCAGCACCACGCGGAAAAATCCTCAGAGCTTGCTAGGAAAGACCACTCCCACATGGCTAGCACTCCCATCTCTTCCTCCCATCCCTGCATCCCAGAAAAAGGTGATTGGGAGAAATGTTCCGTATCCCACAGTCAGCTAGTGAAGCTGCAAACATAGGGATTTCCCCCGCGGATCTGGTCCCTGTTCGGGCAGGGTTGACCTCCTTCAATGACGAGGCCCAGGCGGAGAATTTCCCCAACCCATCTAGGGGGGAGCGAGTGTGCTTCGTCCCTTATCTGCTAAGAGGTGTCAGATTTCCAATTCATCCGTTCCTTCGAGGGCTTCTAGAGTATTATGGCCTCCAACTGCACAACTTCACTCCCGCATCCATCCTTCACATCGAGGATTACCTGGCCCTTTGTGAGCTGTTCCTGGGTTGTGAGGCCCATTTTGAATTGTGGAGAAAGCTCTTCTGTCTCGTCCTGCGTAACTACAAGGGATCCATAGTTGAAGTGGGCGGAGCCGAGGTATGGCGCATCGCCGAGATCGGATACCTGTCCGGCACGCCGAAGAAAGCATCCGAAGAATGGCCTTCCGAATGGTTCTATATCGAGGACGTCACACTTCCTGACCCAGTTCGGAGGGGTCTTCCCGAGTTCACAAGCGTTCCTTTGAAGAAACGCCACAGTTGGCGCCCTCGAAGCCTCGAGGAGGAAGATAGTGCGGAAGTTAGTCAACTCATGAGCAAGATAAAGACGCTCGCCCAGTCCGGATTATCAATAGTCGAGGTAATGGCGACTTCCATAGTACGGGGGGTTCAGCCACTCCAATACAGAGGGCTTCCCATGTGGCACTACAATGGGGAGGATGACGCCTCCCGCTGCGGCCGGAAGGGTCCGAACACCCCCGCCACTCTGGCCAAAATATTGGCCGAACTGTTCAAAGGGGAGGAGGAGGAATTTCTTCGTATCAAGCGCAGAGATGGATTTTCCATGTACAATCCTCCTAGCTGGGTAAGTCCCAACCCCTCTGCTCTACTCACTCCACTCCTTGAGCCACTTTCAATAAATATTAATCCGTCCATTTATAACAACACCGGCGAAAGATCTACGAGGGGCTTCACAGCCCCGCCCCGCAGCCAGAGGGCCACAACTGGGACCTTCACCCCGGATTTAAATAGGATCCGGATATATTCGTGGTGCTCGAGGATGGAGTGTTTTACCAAGCGAGCTATGACGGCACAGAAGTGGCCATCACTGCCGATTACCCCGGTCTTCTCCCTACTTCACACGTAAGTAATCAGGAGACATCTCATCCGAAAGAGTACCCTCGTTCTGTCTCGTGCTCAAAAGGGGAGGCGTTCGGCGCGCCATGCTACCCAAGAGGCGACTCCAAAGAGAGAGGCCCCTACACCGGGCAAGCCTTCGAAGAGGAAGGCTAACGAAGACGCGGCCGAGCCTTCATCAAAGAGGTATTGATTTGTGAATATGCCCCTTGGCAGTCACATCCAACTGTGACATTATCCGCTGTGTTTTATCAGGAAAAGCGTTTGCTAGACTATGTCCGGGGATCCCGCCGGCCGCGCCTCCATGAGTCGGGTTCCCGACCCTGCTTCAAAGGCAAGGGTTGATGCGGGAGTGACGCCAGAATGTACTTCGACGGGAGAGTCGGATGATGTATCCGTCACAAACTCAGAAGTGGAGAGCGTCATGAATCATCGGCGCCGAAGAGCCGTTCTACGCGACCCCGGCTTTACGAACGAGGCATTCAATGCCTTCAGCTTGGCTGATGCATATATCCAAGCCGCTCGAGACGGGCTTGCCAGAGCCACAGATCAACACATAAAAGATATGCGGTTAAGTTTATTATACAAAACTGATAATTATATACCAGTAGCCCCTGAGACTTGAAGCAGGTGATACAGCTGATTTAAGGATCATTGTATAACCAGGTGTTGTCGGAGAAAAACGACCTGTTGTCTCAGGAACTAGAAAAGTGTCGGACCCAGCTAACTGCTGCTACCGCCGAACTGGAGAAATCCTAGAAGGCATCACCTGGTATTGTTTCCCTCCATCATAAAACATAACTATATACCGGCAATGCTAACACTGTTGCTCAACTTATGGCAGGATCATCAGATAAACTGAAGGAGCAACTGAAAGCCGCCCAAGCGGAAGGACAAGAATCCAAAAGACTGCTGGCCGTGGGCGAATGTGTGCTGACACGAGTCAGAGATGAGAAAAACAAGCTGCAGGATGCCAACACCCAGCTGGGCGAAGAACTGAAAGATGTACGGGCCCAGCTAGCTGATTCCGTGAAGGAAAATAAGAGGCTGCAAGGCGGCATATTTAGTATGTGGTCGAACTTACCTCCGATTAATTCGGAGATAAAGGGGACTGACAGAGTTATGTCTGCAGGTGTGCTGACCGGTCGCCCCGAAGAGGAGATGTCCGGATTCTCGGGCGATCTGCTACAAGAGCTCTCGCAAATGCACGAGCAAGCTCGGCAGGCGATGCGAAGTAT
The DNA here is from genome assembly GCF_018294505.1 of Triticum aestivum. Classification (NCBI taxonomy): domain Eukaryota; kingdom Viridiplantae; phylum Streptophyta; class Magnoliopsida; order Poales; family Poaceae; genus Triticum; species Triticum aestivum. The sequence goes on along the minus strand of NC_057802.1, from coordinate 378,990,933 downwards.
TGCCAAGGCCTTATGGCCATCCGCCTCCCCTCCAGGAAGGATGGAGGAGCTTATAGAGCTATTCAAGGGAGCGCGGCGGCGCTTCCATTTATGGAAGATATCGGCCTGCCGGGAAGGTGCATGAGAAGCCTGGGCCATGGTCAAAACTCGGTACACCAAGCTTGATCCAAATCATATGGCCCGGGTCAGGCCTCTAGGGTCAGATGGGAAGGAAATTCCCGTGAATTTGGTATATGACCAAGTAGAAGTAGCCGCCAAGTATTCCCAGCAGGATTGTAAGTTAGGCATAGAATCAATAATGGAAACAATAGGGAGAACGAGATGAACAAAGGGTCCGGCGCTAGGCATAGAATCTTCGAAGTATGGCCGCGTTCCAGGGGTTCGGCTCTAGGCGATTGTCTGACGCATCACGCAGGCGGTACGCTCCTCCGGTGAGAACTTCATCAATGATAAAGGGACCCTCCCACTTGGGCTTGAGTTTGTCCTTTTTCTTCTCTGGCAGGCGTAGAACAAGTTCGCCAACATTATAAGTCTTGGCCCGCACTTCTTTGCTTTGATACCTCCGAGCCTACTGTTGGTAAAATGCGGAACGGGCTTTTGCAACGTCACGCTCCTCCTCTAGGGCATCTAAGCTGTCCTGCCGATCAAGCTCGGCCTCTCTCTCTTCGTACATGCGCACTCGTGGTGAGTCATGAATAATGTCGCAGGGTAACATAGCCTCTGCGCCGTACACCATGAAGAAGGGTGTATATCCGGTAGTGCGATTGGGTGTGGTCCGCAGCCCCCAGAGTACGGAGTTGAGCTCCTCAACCCAGTGCTTGTCTGATTCTTTCAAAGACCGCACTAGTCTAGGCTTAATACCGCTCATAATAAGACCATTGGCTCGTTCGACTTGATCGTTTGTTTGCGGGTGATAGACGGAGGCGTAATCGAGTTTAATGCCCAGATTGGCGCACCAGTTTTTCACCTCATCAGCTGTGAAATTAGAGCCGTTATCGGTGATGATGCTATGTGGGACACCATAACGGTGTACAACGCCAGATATGAAGTCTATCGCTGGTCCGGACTCAGCCGTTTTAACTGGTTTGGCCTCTATCCACTTAGTGAATTTATCCACCATGACCAGCAGATATTTTTTCTTATGGCTTCCTCCTTTAAGGGGTCCAACCATATCAAGCCCCCAGACCGCGAAAGGCAAAGTGATGGGGATTGTTTGTAGAGTGGTGGGTGGCATGTGGCTCTGGTTGGCAAAAAGCTGGCATCTGACGCAATGTTGGACAAGGTCCTGTGCGTCTGCTCGGGCCGCCGGCCAATAGAAACCTGTACGGAAGGCCTTGCTTACAAGGGCCCGGGCCGCAGCGTGGTGACCATCGAGACCGGCATGAATTTCAGCCAAGAGCTGCCGCCCCTCTTCCTCGGAGATACATCTTTGGAGTACTTCGGTAGCGCTTTTCTTGTAGAGTTCCCCTTCGTGGACTTTGTAGGCTTTAGAGCGCCGGACAATGCGGCGAGCCTCATTCTGATCCTCAGGGAGTTCTTTCCTATTAAGGTAGGCCAAGAAGGGTTCGGTCCATGAGGCAATGACTGCCATTATGAGATGGGCCGACAGTGTTATTTCGGTGGCTGAACCCCCGATGATATCGGTGTGTTCGGCATCTGAGGTTATAGTTGGGTCCGGACTGTTGTTGCCGCTCTCCCCTTGCCACACCACGGACGTCTTGAAAAGCCTTTCCAGAAAGATGTTAGGTGGGACGGGGTCGCGCTTGGTGCCGATGCAAGCAAGGACGTCCGCCGCTTGATTACTTTCTCGAGCGACATGATGGAACTCGAGCCCCTCGAAATGGGCCGAGATTTTAAGAACGACGTTGTGGTAAGCTGCCATTTTTGGATCTTTGGCATCGAAATCTCCATTTATTTGAGATACTGCGAGGTTTGAGTCCCCGCGCACTTCCAGGTGTTGTATGCCCATGGAGACAGCCATCCGAAGTCCATGCAACAAGGCCTCATATTCGGCTGCATTGTTGGAGTCTGTGTATAATATTTGGGTACGTACTGAACTACGTCTCCAGTGGGGGACGTTAGGACAGTGCCCGCTCCTAATCCCGCCAGCATCTTGGAACCATCGAAGTACATAACCCAGTTGGAATACGTGCCGTACTCTTTAGGGAGTTCGGCCTCTGTCCATTCAGCGACAAAGTCCGCTAGTACTTGGGATTTGATGGCCCGACACGTTTTGTATGTTATGTTGAATGGAAGGAGCTCAATGACCCACTTAGCAATCCGGCCTGTCGCATCACGGTTGTTTATTATCTCATTGAGTGGTACTTCGGAGGCCACCGTGATTGAGCACTCTTGAAAGTAGTGTCGTAGCTTTCGGGATGCCATGAAGACCGCGTATGCTATTTTTTGGTAATGAGGGTACCGGGATTTGCATGGTGTGAGGACAGTGGGTACATAGTATACCGGTTTCTGGAGTGGGAACTTGTGTCCGTCCTGCTCTCGCTCGACAACGAGCACGGCACTCACCACCTGGTGTGTTGCCAATATGTATAATAACATGGGTTCGCCGACTCTCAGCACGGCCAGGATTGGGTTGCTCGCTAAAAGGGCCTTTATTTCCTTCAATCCGGCCGTTGCCGCATCCGTCCACTCGAAGTGGTCGGTGCGTCGGAGGAGGCTGTAGAGTGGCAATGCTTTTTCTCCCAATCTGGAGATAAAGCGGCTTAAAGCTGCCATGCACCCCACAAGTTTTTGGACCTGTTTAAGGTCTGTTGGCGTAGCCAATTGTGACAAAGCTCGGATTTTGGCTGGATTTGCCTCAATTCCTCTATTGGAAACAATGAAGCCCGGCAGTTTTCCGGCGGGGACGCCGAAAACACTTTTCCGGATTGAGCTTGATGTCATATGTATGGAGGTTGTCGAATGTAAGACGTAGATTGTCTGTCAATGACTCGACGTGCCTGGTTTTGATGACGACGTCATCCACATATGCTTCAACTGTCTTGCCGATCTGTTTCTCCAAGCATGTTTGAATCATGCGTTGGTAGGTGGCGCCAACGTTTTTGAGCCCGAAAGGCATAGTGTTGAAGCAGAAAGGCCCATATGGGGGTAATGAATGCTGTTGCGGTTTGATCAGACTCATTCATCTTGATTTGATGGTATCTAGAATACGCATCGAGGAAACACAGTGAGTCGTGTCCTGCGGTCGCATCAAGAATCTGATCAATGCGAGGGAGGGGGAAGGGATCCTTAGGGCAGGCCTTGTTGAGGTCTTTGAAATCGACACACATGCGCCAGGATTTATCCTTCTTTGGTACCATCACCAGGTTTGCTAGCCAGTCCGGGTGTTTTATTTCTCTGATGAATCCGGCCACCAGTAACTTGGCTAGCTCCTCTCCCACGGCTGCCGTTTAGGTTCGGAAAAACGCCGCAATGTTTGCTTGACTGGTTTATATCCCTTTAAGATATTAAGGCTGTGGTCGGACAACCTGCGTGGGATTCCTGGCATATCAGAAGGGTGCCAGGCAAATATGTCCCAATTCTCGCGCAGGAACTCTCGTAGCGCGGCATCGACCGTTAGGTCGAGTTGTGCCCCGATGGATGCTGTCTTCTTGGGGTCCGTCAGGTGGACTTGAAATTTGATTATTTTGTCTGCTGGTTTAAAGGAGGTGGATTTGGGTCGCTTGTCCAGGATTACGTCATCCCTATCCACAGTGGAGCGCAGCGCAGTCAGCTCTTCGGCCGCGAGGGCTTCAGACAATGCCTCGAGGGCCAGGCATGCGGTTTTATTTTCGGCGCGCAGTGCTATGTCCGGATCACTAGCAAGAGTGATGGTACCGTTGGGCCCGGGCATCTTGAGCTTCATGTACCCGTAATGAGGTATAGCTTGGAAGCGTGCGAATGCGTCTCACCCTAGTAGGGCGTGATATCCGCTGTTGAAAGGGGCCACTTGGAAGGTTATCTCTTCAGACCGATAATTCTCCAGCGTGCCGAATACCACGTCGAGCGTGATTTTTCCCGCGCATCGCGCCTCCGGACTGGGAATGATTCCCTGGAAGGTTGTGCTACTTTGCTCAATGCAGCTCCTATCTATTTCCATTTTTATGAGTGTGTCCTCGTAGATGAGGTTTAGTCTGCTGCCACCGTCCATGAGCACTTTGGTGAGCCGGAAGCCGTCCACGATCGGACTGAGGACTAGGGCGGCTGGTGCCCGGATTGTCCTGAATTTTGGTTCGTCATCGGCATTGAAAGTTATGTCCGTGTTGTTCCAGGGGTTTATTGCTGCGACTTGGCAGACTTCGATGAGGTCGCGGAGTGCCCTTTTGCGCTGATTTTTTGAAGCAAAAGTCTCGAAGACCGTCAATACTCTAAGGTCGTCGTCTTCCGGGGGGTGTTGTTCTGGGGTATTTTTGGTGAGGAGATCTTCGCCGCTCTCGGCCACTTGCCGGAGTATCCAACATGCTCTAAGGTTATGGGTTGGTGTGGTGTCCGGTGTTGTATGTATTTTGCATGGCCTGTCGAGCCATCCCTCCAGAACAGTTCCGTGCCCCATAATGGGCTTTGATTTCTTTACTATCGGGTCTGGCGCCCCACTAGGGTGCGTCCTTTTTGCCCGGACGAGGGGCTGAGTTGAAGCCTGTGGTTCCCAATGAGCTGGCTGAGTTTCCAGGCGCTTTCCATTGCGCAGTACTTCTGTACTATGGTTGCCAAGTCAGCGAAGTGTAATATGCGACGGCGGTTGATGGCGTTGAGAATTCCTTCATCCGTGCAATTGTTGCAGAATACTGAGATCACGTCTTCATCGCGGCAATCTTTAATCTTGTCTTTGACAAGGAGGAATCTGGCCCAAAAGTGATGGACTGTTTCCTGAGACTGCTGTCGTATGTACATAAGATCGCGTATAGCTGGGTGGGTGGGTGGTTTTAAATCTGAACCCTGACCCAATTTGGGATCCATAGTTTTTAAATCTTCCGAACTAAATGGTTCGTACTCTGGGATATCAACTGACGTTTTAGGCCCGTCGTCCGATTCTAGGTTCGGAGGGCAGGGCGCGTCATTCCGCGGACAGGTATCCGGCCCCTTGAGATCGGAAATCCGAACATAGTTCGTCCTCAATATAGGGGAAGAGTTATTGTCTTGCTCCTCCACTACCGCTATCCGATGGGTGATCGGCAGAGATTTGATTTCTCTCTGATCTGGTTTAAGCCCAATCCGATCATAGTCTGTAGCGACCCCCAAGGCGGCGATGCGATCTAGGAGTTTGTTTAAAGACGACAACTCCGTCGGATCCATCCGTTTGGAGTATTCGGAGTCAAGGCGGAGACGATTTTCGATGACTTGAGAGGTCATCGTCTGCTTGACGGCCTAACAGGCGGTCATGGTAAAGCCACCAAGTTGCAGGGTGTGGCCCGGAGCCAGGGCTCCTCCGGAGGTGATATTATCCTTCATAACAAGGCGAGCCATCAACCCTATCTTCGACATCACAGCGGAACTCTCAATGAAAGCACCAATGTCGGTGTCAAAACCGGCGGATCTCGGGTAGGGGGTCCCGAACTGTGCGTCTAGGTCGATGGTAACAGGAGACAGGGGACACAATGTTTACCCAGGTTTGGGCCCTTTCTATGGAGGTAATACCCTAGTTCCTGCTTGATTGATCTTGATGAATATGAGTGTTACAAGAGTTGATCTACCACGAGATCGTAATGGCTAAAACCCTAGAAGTCTAGCCTGTATGACTATGATTGTATATGATTGGCCTCTACGGACCTAACCCGTCGGTTTATATAGACACCGAAGGGATCTAGGGTTACATAAGGTCGGTTACAAAGAAAGGAATCTTCATATTTGGCCGCCAAGCTTGCCTTCCACGGCAAGGAGAGTCCCATCCTGACACGGGAGAAAATCTTTGGTCTTCGTATCTTCACAGCCCATCAGTCCAGCCCATGTCTAACAGGTCGGACGCCCGAGGACCCCTTAGTCCAGGACTCCCTCAAGGACTGCAGAGCTAAACCTCTTCAAAAGCATTGGGTTGATTCTAAATTTATGTAAGAGTCCATACGGATCTTATAATTTCCACCAAATGGACGATAACGAGGCTAACATGTGCAGTGATGCTACATAATCAAACAACTATGAAAGTAAGTATGGTCACACAGGGAAGAGGTACTCACAAGAGCAATGCAGTGTGTAGTATAGTTGCGAGATTCTGTGGTCCCTTGAGAATGAGTGTTCTTCTGTTAACAATTTTCATACAAGTGAGATGTTAAGGCAAATGCAGGAATGTAGTTCAAATTGTGATGTGATATCATAGAGAGTACCTTACGCTGCAGACGATACCAATGTGTAACAAGATTATTCCTGTCACTGTCTGATAAATGTAGCACCAGAGACTTTACAGAAATTTTGTTTAGAGGCTTGCCATTGAAGTGCGCTTGCCTCAGGTAGGAACGATACTTCATCAACGAGTGCTTGAAAAGCGCAACCAACCCTTGCTCGTCTTGACAATCCAGTTTGGTCTTCGCCTATTTAAAAGAATGAAATCTTGTGTCTTCTGTCAGCAGAAACATATGAAGTAATTACCATGAGTAACATTAGTACATTACTTACGTGTAAGTTGCGGAGGAAGACTGGAAACTGTTTTATGTCTGCGGTATAATCTTTCCATGAAGGAAAGATGCACACAAAGTTCCTGACAACAATATAAGCTTCGTTTTCTAAACTGGGAAGAAATGGAACAGGGGTCCTATTTGATGCAATTGGGGCTCTCTCTGGTTCGAAAAGGGATTTGGCAACTTGGTGTACTCTTTGCTGGAATGGGGGTTTTGTGTCATAGAGCTGGTGCTATGTCAACTGGCATCATCATACTATTTGCTGCAGTTGGGGTCTGCCGAGTTGGGGCATCGGAAATGACCAGTGTAGTAGGGCTAGAGTCTACTAGAGTTGGGGTGTTTTGTGGGTCAGGTGATATTGCAACTACACCTAATGGGCTATTTGATTTATCTGGTGTCACTACCTTTTCCAAATACTTTACTCCTGCTCCTCCGCGATCAGCGATCACCCTCTTCCTTTTGAACGTCTGATACACAAGAACATCATTTCAATGGTTAAATATGGTATGATGATAGATGGAATATGTACTGAAAATGGATAGGCAGGGCGTATTCACATACACGATGTGTAAACTAAGCTAATGGCAGTGCAACAAAGTAGAAGCAATGCAAAGCATCAGTTGCAAGATATGTGCGACCAATATAACCTTGGAAAGTGAGAGCAAGCACCTTGATGGGTGAATAAGATAGGGCATCTGCCTCTGACTCCTCCACTAGGGAGCCACATTGACTTAGGTCTCCCTCTAGCTCAGAATCGCTGTTAGGATCATATTCTGAGCATGAATCTGTAGGTGGAGAGCGTTTGCATTGCATTGCATCCAGACTTGATTACAGTCCCTTAATGCCAAGTTTGACAGCCATGGCATTGTTCTGCTTTATTCTTTTCATGCGCGCAGGCTCATAATCATTACGATGCTGTTCAGAATCTGAGATTCATGAAAACATAAAAAGTAGTCAGATTATCTATGGAATGCATTACGGATTCAACTCGAAGAGTGTCTCCCTATAAACCCCTGCATATGCAAAGTTCACCCCCCAACCGTGCTGACCAGACCACACCGAAATACAAACCTCTTATGTCTCTATAATAGGCAGACACACAGTTCAAAACTGAAGTAGGAACATTAGAATCATATCAAATTTGTATTTGAACAAATAAACTAAGGAATTATGAGTGGCATAATGTTTAGCTTCAAGGGTGGAGTCCTGGTAGTGCGACACATAGCAAGTAGGCAGATTGTATTCCATGTAAAAGATTGTAGTCTATGTAAAAGCTAGAAATGACACTTTCTTTCTATACAATGCAGTGTTCATTGCCCACACATGATGGAAGAGATCACAGAGAGAAATACTATTCACTCATGTCTATGGTTCCAGTATTTTGAAACAGGGTGGTCCACCCTAAAAGAATATTCAGAAAAGCTGGAAATGACACTTTTTTCTATACAATGCAGTGTCCGTTGCCCACACATGATGGAAGAGATCACACTGAGAAATACTATTCACTCATGTCTACGGTTCTAGTATTTTGAAACAGGGTGGTCCACCCTAAAAGAATATTGACAACAAATATGACAAGGCAAGCATAGATGTAGTGAATCAATCATTTACTTGTGAGCTTACTAGGACAAGTATGCAGAATTGTAACTGCAGTAAGAGACCGTCCAAAATCTGAATCAAGAAGTTTGTCTAGCACTTATTGTTTGCAACTAATCGACGTGAATAATTGGATATCATATCGAATGAGTAAGAAAGTAATTATAGAGGATAACTCAAGAATTTCAGCACATAATCTTCTTCATAAGCATTGCCTGTACTCTACATTTTGTAGAGAGTAATTATAAATATGATAATACTGGAAGGGATAGAGGATAATGAAGATAAGATGCAGATTGATGCTACATAATCAACTACCAATCCCTAGAAGTACAAGCATTACAGGACAAAATGTACTGGCAAGAGCAATGAGCTACACTTCTGCACTGGCATTGTCTGTGTATTCAACTTTTTGGTAAGATTAAATATAGATCTGATATTTTTTAGTAAATGGTGGGCGAGGGAGATAAGATGCAGAATGCTACACAATGAACCAATCCCTCTTCCCATATTACAAGAGTGTTTTGAACACTGGTGTACTGTACAAAACGTTCTTATATTATGGGACGGAGGGAGTAGCTGTTAATGTAAGTACAGTGATAGAAGACGTTCAGTCCTTACAAGAGGACTGTCGGTGTCAAAACCGGCGGATCTCGGGTAGGGGTTCCCCAACTGTGCATCTAGGTTGATGGTAACAGGAGACAGGGGACACAATGTTTACCCAGGTTCGGGCCCTCTGTATGGAGGTAATACCCTACTTCCTGCTTGATTGATCTTGATGAATACGAGTGTTACAAGAGTTGATCTACCATGAGATCGTAATGACTAAAACCCTAGAAGTCTAGCCTGTATGACTATGATTGTATATGATTGGCCTCTACGGACCTAACCCTCCGGTTTATATAGACACCGGAGGGATCTAGGGTTACATAAGGTCGGTTACAAAGAAAGGAATCTTCATATTTGGCCGCCAAGCTTGCCTTCCACGCCAAGGAGAGTCCCATCCGGACACGGGAGAAAATCTTCGGTCTTCATATCTTCACAGCCCATCAGTCCGGCCCATGTCTAACTGGTCATACGCCCGACAACCCCTTAGTCTAGGACTCCCTCAGTAGCCCCTGAACCAGGCTTCAACGACGAGGTGTCCGGCGTGCAGATTTTCTTCGGCATTGCAAGGCGGGTTCTTCCTCCGATGACTTCAAAGTGATGTATTCGGCCTTCCATTTAATGTCGTACCCCTCGGCTTCTGCGCATCAACAATTTCAGCTTCCACCTTTCGAGCGAATGCGACAGGTGAGGGTGTTTTTACACATAACACCCTGGCCATGCCAGGAGGAATGTCTATTTAAAGAGATTGGATCTCAGATCCATTCAACACCACGCGGAAAAATCCTCAGAGCTTGCTAGGAAAGACCACTCCCACATGGCTAGCACTCCCATCTCTTCCTCCCATCCCTGCATCCCAGAAAAAGGCGATTGGGAGAAATGTTCCATATCCCACAGTCAGCTAGTGAAACTGCAAACATA
>NC_057802.1:378803099-378980917 GCF_018294505.1 Triticum aestivum | reverse complement strand
TTCAATGACGAGGCCCAGGCGGAGAATTTCCCCAACCCATCTAGGGGGAGCGAGTGTGCTTCGTCCCTTATCTGCTAAGAGGTGTCAGATTTCCAATTCATCCGTTCCTCCGAGGGCTTCTAGAGTATTATGGCCTCAAACTTCACAACTTCACTCCCGCATCCATCCTGCACATTGCGGATTACGTGGCCCTTTGTGAGCTGTTCCTGGGTTGTGAGGCCCATTTTGAATTGTGGAGAAAGCTCTTCTGTCTCGTCCCGCGTAACTACGAGGGATCCATATTTGAAGTGGGCGGAGCCGAGGTATGGCGCATCGCCGAGACCGGATACCTGTCCGGCACACCGAAGAAAGCATCCGAAGAATGGCCTTACGAATGGTTCTATATCGAGGACGTCGCACTTCCTGACCTAGTTCGGAGGGGTCTTCCCGAGTTCACAAGCGTTCCTTTGAAGAAACGCCACAGTTGGCGCCCTCGAAGCCTCGAGGAGGAAGATAGTGCGGAAGTTAGTTAACTCATGAGCAAGATAAAGACGCTCGTCCAGTCCAGATTATCAATAGTCGAGGTAATGGCGACTTCCATAGTACGGGGGGTTCAGCCACTCCAATACAGAGGGATTCCCATGTGGCACTACAATGGGGAGGATGACGCCTCCCGCTGCGGCCGGAAGGGTCCGGACACCCCCGCCGCTCTGGCCAAAATATTGGCCGAACTGTTCAAAGGGGAGGAGGAGGAATTTCTTCATATCAAGCGCAGAGATGGATTTTCCATGTACAATCCTCCTAGCTGGGTAAGTCCCAACCCCTCTGCTCTACTCACTCCACTCCCTGAGCCACTTTCAATGAATATTAATCCGTCCATTTATAACAGCACTGGCGAAAGATCTCCGAGGGGCTTCACAGCCCCGCCCCGCAGCCAGAGGGCCACAACTGGAACCTTCACCCCGGATTTAAATAGGATCCGGATATATTCGTGGTGCTCGAGGATGGAGTGTTTTACCAGGCGAGCTATGACGGCACAGAAGTGGCCATCACCGCCGATTACCCCGGTCTTCTCCCTACTTCACACGTAAGTAATCAGGAGACATCTCATCCAAAAGAGTACCCTCGTTCTGCCTCACCCACCGCACTGTCTCGTGCTCAAAAGGGGAGGCGTTCGGCGCGCCATGCTACCCAAGAGGCAACTCCAAAGAGAGTGGCCCCTACACCGGGCAAGCCTTCGAAGAGGAAGGCTAACGAAGACGCGACCGAGCCTTCATCAAAGAGGTATTGATTTGTGAATATGCCCCTTGGCAGTCACATCCAACTGTGACATTATCCGCTATGTTTTATCAGGAAAAGCATTCGCTGGACTATGTCCGGGGATCCCGCCGGCCGCGCCTCCATGAGTTGGGTTCCCGACCCTGCTTCAAAGGCAAGGGCTGATGCGGGAGTGACGCCGGAATGTCCTTCGATGGGAGAGTCGGATGATGTATCCGTCACAAACTCAGAAGTGGAGAGCGTCATGAATCATTGGCGCCGAAGAGCCGTTCTACGCGACCCCGGCTTTACGAACGAGGCATTCAATGCCTTCAGCTTGGCTGATGCATATATCCAAGCCGCTCGAGACGGGCTTGCCAGAGCCACAGATCAACACATAAAAGATATGCGGTTAAGTTTATTATACAAAACTGATAATTATATACCAGTAGCCCCTGAGACTTGAAGCAGGTGATACAGCTGATTTAAGGATCATTGTATAACCAGGTGTTGTCGGAGAAAAACGACATGTTGTCTCAGGAACTAGAAAAGTGTCGGACCCAGCTAACTGCTGCTACCGCCGAACTGGAGAAATCCTAGAAGGCATCACCTGGTAATGTTTCCCTCCATCGAGAAAACATAACTATATACCGGCAATGCTAACACTGTTGCTCAACTTATGGCAGGATCATGAGATCAACTGAAGGAGCAACAGAAAGCCGCCCAAGCGGAAGAACAAGAATCCAAAAGACTGCTGGCCGTGGGCGAATGTGTGCTGACACGAGTCAGAGATGAGAAAAACAAGCTGCAGGATGCCAACACCCAGCTGGGCGAAGAACTGAAAGATGTACGGGCCCAGCTGGCTGATTCCGTGAAGGAAAATAAGAGGCTGCAAGGCGGCATATTTAGTATGTGGTCGAACTTACCTTTGATTAATTCGGAGATAAAGGGGACTGACAGAGTTATGTCTGCAGGTGTGCTGACCGGTCGCCTCGAAGAGGAGATGTCCGGATTCTCGGGCGATCTGCTACAAGAGCTCTCGCAAATGCACGAGCAAGCTCGGCAGGCGATGCGAAGTATTGCCAAGGCCTTATGGCCATCCGCCTCCCCTCCAGGAAGGATGGAGGAGCTTATAGAGCTATTCAAGGGAGCGCGGCGGCGCTTCCATTTATGGAAGATATCGGCCTGACGGGAAGGTGCACGAGAAGCCTGGGCCATGGTCAAAACTCGGTACACCAAGCTTGATCCAAATCATATGGCCTGGGTCAGGCCTCTAGGGTCAGATGGGAAAGAAATTCCCATGAATTTGGTATATGACCAAGTAGAAGTAGCCGCCAAGTATTCCCAGCAGGATTGTAAGTTAGACAGCCTGCTGGACGGTATAGAGGAGGAAATTTTTGAGTCCAAGTGACTATGTACTTTCCTTGACATATGTAACTCTAGCTGAATTGTAAAATGATTGTCATGGCAGACCTTTTCGCTTGGACCTCTGGACCCGAAGGTGCGGAGTGTTTCTGAATACCTGAGGGGTAAAATAGACCGGGGTATGCGTGGAAACCAGGCGTAGGGGTCATATTTGCTTGAACATACAAGTTGTATCCGGCTAGTCCTGTTATATTACATTATGATTGTAAGAAACATGTTCCAGAGAGAATAGTTCCGTTAGGGGTTCCTTTCCCTGGGTGTGCATGCATTAAAATGCATGTCCGAACTGTGATTGGAAAAATCACAGTATACATGAGATCTAGGGGTTCACAGTGGGTGAATGCAAAAAACATATTTAATCCACCAACCGAATATTCCCTTAAGAATGCTAGCTTTCGGCTTCACCCAGTCTGAGGTACACATCCGGATGACCCGACAGTAAAAATCGCAGGGGTGCTTCCTTTATGCCCTAGCCGAACTAACGGGAACGTAGGGCATAAGCACAGGAGCCAGGAAAACCCAGCTTGGCCAAAACTTAAGTCATATCGATGCATATAATGGTGAAGAAAATGTACATATGGGGAAAACGTGCATATGTGATGAGCTTGATGCTCGAAAAATAATAATAAGCTTCTGTCAAAGAAGCCCCCAGGTATAATTGATGTACATATTTGTGTATGTCACAAGTGCACGGTTTAACCGCACTAGAAGCTTTAAGGTTAAAAAAATAAAAAGCGAAAAGAGAGGAAAAAGTAATGGAAACAATAGGGAGAACGAGATGAACAAAGGGTCCGGCGCTAGGCATAGAATCTTCGAAGTATGGCCGCGTTCCAGGGGTTCGGCTCTAGGCGATTGTCTGACGCATCACGCAGGCGGTACGCTCCTCCGGTGAGAACTTCATCAATGATAAAGGGACCCTCCCACTTGGGCTTGAGTTTGTCCTTTTTCTTCTCTGGCAGGCGTAGAACAAGTTCGCCAACATTATAAGTCTTGGCCCGCACTTCTTTGCTTTGATACCTCCGAGCCTGCTGTTGGTAAAATGCGGAACGGGCTTTTGCAACGTCACGCTCCTCCTCTAGGGCATCTAAGCTGTCCTGCCGATCAAGCTCGGCCTCTCTCTCTTCGTACATGCACACTCGTGGTGAGTCATGAATAATGTCGCAGGGTAACATAGCCTCAGCGCCGTACACCATGAAGAAGGGTGTATATCCGGTAGTGCGATTGGGCGTGGTCCGCAGCCCCCAGAGTACGGAGTTGAGCTCCTCAACCCAGTGCTTGTCTGATTCTTTCAAAGACCGCACTAGTCTAGGCTTAATACCGCTCATAATAAGACCATTGGCTCGTTCGACTTGATCGTTTGTTTGCGGGTGATAGACGGAGGCGTAATCGAGCTTAATGCCCAGATTGGCGCACCAGTTTTTCACCTCATCAGCTGTGAAATTAGAGCCGTTATCGGTGATGATGCTATGTGGGACACCATAACGGTGTACAACGCCAGATATGATGCGAGCTATGACGGCACAGAAGTGGCCATCACTGCCGATTACCCCGGTCTTCTCCGTACTTCATACGTAAGTAATCAGGAGACATCTCATCCGAAAGAGTACCCTCGTTCTGCCTCACCCAGCGCACTGTCTCATGCTCAAAAGGGGAGGCGTTCGGCGCGCCATGCTACCCAAGAGGCGACTCCAAAGAGAGAGGCCCCTACACCGGGCAAGCCTTCGAAGAGGAAGGATAACGAAGACGCGGCCGAGCCTTCATCAAAGAGGTATTGATTTGTGAATATGCCCCTTGGCAGTCACATCCAACTGTGACATTATCCGCTGTGTTTTATCAGGAAAAGCGTTCGCTAGACTATGTCCGGGGATCCCGCCGGCCGCACCTCCATGAGTCGGGTTCCCGACCCTGCTTCAAAGGCAAGGGTTGATGCGGGAGTGACGCCGGAATGTACTTCGACGGGAGAGTCGGATGATGTATCCGTCACAAACTCAGAAGTGGAGAGCGTCATGAATCATCGGCGCCGAAGAGCCATTCTACGCGACCCCGGCTTTACGAACGAGGCATTCAATGCCTTCAGCTTGGCTGATGCATATATCCAAGCCGCTCGAGACGGGCTTGCCAGAGCCACAGATCAACACATAAAAGATATGCGGTTAAGTTTATTATACAAAACTGATAATTATATACCAGTAGCCCCTGAGACTTGAAGCAGGTGATACAGCTGATTTAAGGATCATTGTATAACCAGGTGTTGTCGGAGAAAAACGACCTGTTGTCTCAGGAACTAGAAAAGTGTCGGACCCAGCTAACTGCTGCTACCGCCGAACTGGAGAAATCCTAGAAGGCATCACCTGGTAATGTTTCCCTCCATCATAAAACATAACTATATACCGGCAATGCTAACACTGTTGCTCAACTTATGGCAGGATCATCAGATCAACTGAAGGAGCAACTGAAAGCCGCCCAAGCGTAAGAACAAGAATCCAAAAGACTGCTGGCCGCGGGCGAATGTGTGCTGACACGAGTCAGAGATGAGAAAAACAAGCTGCAGGATGCCAACACCCAGCTAGGCGAAGAACTGAAAGATGTACGGGCCCAGCTGGCTGATTCCGTGAAGGAAAATAAGAGGCTGCAAGGCGGCATATTTAGTATGTGGTCGAACTTACCTCCGATTAATTCGGAGATAAAGGGGACTGACAGAGTTATGTCTGCAGGTGTGCTGACCGGTCGCCCCGAAGAGGAGATGTCCGGATTCTCGGGCGATCTGCTACAAGAGCTCTCGCAAATGCACGAGCAAGCTCGGCAGGCGATGCGAAGTATTGCCAAGGCCTTATGGCCATCCGCCTCCCCTCCAGGAAGGATGGAGGAGCTTATAGAGCTATTCAAGGGAGCGCGGCGGCGCTTCCATTTATGGAAGATATCGGCCTGCCGGGAAGGTGCACGAGAAGCCTGGGCCATGGTCAAAACTCGGTACACCAAGCTTGATCCAAATCATATGGCCCGGGTCAGGCCTCTAGGGTCAGATGGGAAGGAAATTCCCATGAATTTGGTATATGGCCAAGTAGAAGTAGCCGCCAAGTATTCCCAGCAGGATTGTAAGTTAGACAGCCTGCTGGACGGTATAGAGGAGGAAATTTTTGAGTCCAAGTGACTATGTACTTTCCTTGACATATGTAACTCTAGCTGAATTGTAAAACGATTGTCATGGCAAACCTTTTCGCTTGGACCTCTGGACCCGAAGGTGCGGAGTGTTTCTGAATACCTGAGGGGTAAAATAGACCGGGGTATGCGTGGAAACCTGGCGTAGGGGTCATATTTGCTTGAACAGACAAGTTGTATCCGGCTAGTCATGTTATATTACATTATGATTGTAAGAAACATGTTACAGAGAGAATAGTTCCGTTAAGGGTTCCTTTCCCTGGGTGTGCATGCATTAAAATGCATGTCCGACCTGTGATTGGAAAAATCACAATATACATGAGATCTGGGGGTTCACAGTGGGTGAATGCAAAAAACATATTTAATCCACCAACCGAATATTCCCTTAAGAATGCTTGCTTTCGGCTTCACCTAGTCTGAGGTACACATCCGTATGACCCGACAGTAAAAACCGCAGAGGTGCTTCCTTTATGCCCTAGCCGAACTAACGGGAACGTAGGGCATAAGCACAGGAGCCAGGAAACCCAGCTTGGCCAAAACTTAAGTCATATCGATGCATATAATGGTGAAGAAAATGTACATATGGGGAAAACGTGCATATGTGATGAGCTTGATGCTCGAAAAATAATAATAAGCTTCTGTCAAAGAAGCCCCCAGGTATAATTGATGTACATATTTGTGTATGTCACAAGTGCATGGTTTAACCGCACTAGAAGCTTTAAGGTTAAAAAAATAAAAAAGTAAAAAGCGAAAAGAGAGGAAAAAGTAATGGAAACAATAGGGAGAAGGAGATGAACAAAGGGTCCGGCGCTAGGCATAGAATATTCGGAGTCTGGCCGCATTCCAGGGGTTCGGCTCTAGGCGATTGCCTAACGTATCACGCAGGCGGTACGCTCCTCCGGTGAGAACTTCATCAATGATAAAGGGACCCTCCCACTTGGGCTTGAGTTTGTCCTTTTTCTTCTCTGGCAGGCGTAGAACAAGTTCGCCAACATTATAAGTCTTGGCCCGCACTTCTTTGCTTTGATACCTCCGAGCCTGCTGTTGGTAAAATGCGGAACGGGCTTTTGCAACGTCATGCTCCTCCTCCAGGGCATCTAAGCTGTCCTGCCGATCAAGCTCGGCCTCTCTCTCTTCGTACATGCGCACTCATGGTGAGTCATGAATAATGTCGCAGGGTAACATAGCCTCTGCGCCGTACACCATGAAGAAGGGTGTATATCCGGTAATGTGATTGGGAGTGGTCCACAGCCCCCAGAGTACGGAGTTGAGCTCCTCAACCCAGTGCTTGTCTGATTCTTTCAAAGACCGCACTAGTCTAGGCTTAATACCGCTCATAATAAGACCATTGGCTCGTTCGACTTGATCGTTTGTTTGCGGGTGGTAGACGGAGGCGTAATCGAGCTTAATGCCCAGATTGGCGGACCAGTTTTTCACCTCATCAGCTGTGAAATTAGAGCTGTTATCGGTGATGATGCTATGTGGGACACCATAACGGTGTACAACGCCAGATATGAAGTCTATCACTGGTCCGGACTCAGCCGTTTTAACTGGTTTGGCCTCTATCCACTTAGTGAATTTATCCACCATGACCAGCAGATATTTTTTCTTATGGCTTCCTCCTTTAAGGGGTCCAACCATATCAAGCCCCCAGACCGCGAAAGGCCAAGTGATCGGGATTGTTTGTAGAGCGGTGGGTGGCATGTGGCTCTGGTTGGCAAAAAGCTGGCATCCGACGCAATGTTGGACAAGGTCCTGTGCGTCTGCTCGGGCCGCCGGCCAATAGAAACCTGTACGGAAGGCCTTGCTTACAAGGGCCCGGGCTGCAGCATGGTGACCACCGAGACCGGCATGAATTTCAGCCAAGAGCTGCCGCCCCTCTTCCTCGGAGATACATCTTTGGAGTACTCCGGTAGCGCTTTTCTTGTAGAGTTCCCCTTCGTGGACTTCGTAGGCTTTAGAGCGCCGGACAATGCGGCGAGCCTCATTCTGATCCTTAGGGAGTTCTCGCCTATTAAGGTAGGCCAAGAAGGGTTCGGTCCATGAGGTAATGACTGCCATTATGAGATGGGCCGACGGTGTTATTTCGGTGGCTGAACCCCCGAGGATATCGGTGTGTTCGGCATCTGAGGTTATAGTTGGGTCCGGACTGTTGTTGCCGCTCTCCCCTTGCCACACCACGGACGGCTTGAAAAGCCTTTCCAGAAAGATGTTAGGTGGGACGGGGTCGCGCTTGGCCCTGATGCAAGCAAGGACGTCCGCCACTTGATTACTTTCTCGAGCCACATGATGGAACTCGAGCCCCTCGAAACGGGCCGAGATTTTAAGAACGACGTTGTGGTAAGCTGCCATTTTTGGATCTTCGGCATCGAAATCTCCATTTATTTGAGATATTGTGAGGTTTGAGTCCCCGCGCACTTCCAAGCGTTGTATGCCCATGGAGACAGCCATCCGAAGTCCATGCAACAAGGCTTCATATTCGGCTGCATTGTTGGAGTCTGTGTATAATATTTGGGTACGTTCTGAACTACGTGTCCAGTGGGGGATGTTAGGACAGCGCCCGCTCCTAATCCTGCCAGCATCTTGGAACCATCGAAGTACATAACCCAGTTGGAATACGTGCCGTACTCTTTAGGGAGTTCGGCCTCTGTCCATTCAGCGACAAAGTCAGCCAGTACTTGGGATTTGATGGCCCGGCACAGTTTGTATGTTATGTCGAATGGAAGGAGCTCAATGGCCCACTTAGCAATCCGGCCTGTCGCATCGCGGTTGTTTATTATCTCATTGAGTGGTACTTCGGAGGCCACCGTGATTGAGCACTCTTGAAAGTAGTGTCATAGCTTCCGGGATGCCATGAAGACCGCGTATGCTATTTTTTGGTAAAGAGCGTACCGGGATTTGAATGGTGTGAGGACAGTGGGTACATAGTATACTGGTTTCTGGAGTGGGAACTTGTGTCCGTCCTGCTCTCGCTCGACAACGAGCACGGCACTCACCACCTGGTGTGTTGCCGATATGTATAATAGCGGCCAGGATTGGGTTGCTCGCTAAAAGGGCCTTTATTTCCTCCAGTCCGGCCGTTGCCGCATCCGTCCACTCGAAGTGGTCGGTGCGTCGGAGGAGGCTATAGAGTGGCAATGCTTTTTCTCCCAATCTGGAGATAAAGCGGCTTAAAGCTGCCACGCACCCTAGAAGTTTTTGGACCTGTTTAAGGTCTGTTGGCATAGCCAATTGTGACAAAGCTCGGATTTTGGCTGGATTTGCCTCAATTCCTCTATTGGAAACGATGAAGCCCGGCAGTTTTCCGGCGGGGACGCCGAAAACACTTTTCTGGATTGAGCTTGATGTCATATGTACGGAGGTTGTCGAATGTAAGACGTAGATTGTCTATCAATGACTCGACGTGCCTGGTTTTGATGACGACGTCATCCAGATATGCTTCAGCTATCTTGTCGATCTGTTTCTCCAAGCATGTTTGAATCATGCGTTGGTAAGTGGCGCCAACGTTTTTGAGCCCGAAAGGCATAGTGTTGAAGCAGAAAGGCCCATATGGGGGTAATGAATGTTGTTGCGGTTTGATCAGACTCCTTCATCTTGATTTGATGGTATCCGGAATACGCATCGAGGAAACACAGTGAGTCGTGTCCTGCGGTCGCATCAATAATCTGATCAATGCGAGGGAGGGGGAAGGGATCCTTAGGGCAGGCCTTGTTGAGGTCTTTGAAATCGACGCACGTGCGCCAGGATTTATCCTTCTTTGGTACCATCACCAGGTTTGCTAGCCAGTCCGGGTGTTTTATTTCTCTGATGAATCCGGTCACTAGTAACTTGGCTAGCTCCTCTCCTACGGCTTGTCGTTTAGGTTCAGAAAAACGCCGCAATGTTTGCTTGACTGGTTTATATCCCTTCAAGATAGTAAGGCTGTGGTCGGCCAACCTACGTGGGATTCCTGGCATATCAGAGGGGTGCCAGGCAAATATGTCCCAATTCTCGCGCAGGAACTCTCGTAGCGCGGCATCGACCGTTAGGTCGAGTTGTGCCCCGATGGATGCTGTCTTCTTGGGGTCAGTCAGGTGGACTTGAAATTTGATTATTTCGTCTGCTGGTTTGAAGGAGGTGGATTTGGGTCGCTTGTCCAGGATTACGTCATCCCTATCCACAGTGGAGCGCAGCGCAGTCAGCTCTTCGACCGCGAGGGCTTCATTCAATGCCTCGAGGGCCATGGATGCGGTTTTATTTTTGGCGCGTAGTGCTATGTCCGGATCACTAGCAAGAGTGATGGTACCGTTGGGCCCAGGCATCTTGAGCTTCATATACCCGTAATGAGGTATAGCTTGGAAGCGTGCGAATGCGTCTCACCCTAGTAGGGCGTGATATCCGCTGTTGAAAGGGGCCACTTGGAAGGTTATCTCTTCGGACCGATAATTCTCCGGCATGCCGAATACCACGTCGAGCGTGATTTTTCCCGCGCATCGCGCCTCCGGACTGGGAATGATTCCCTGGAAGGTTGTGCTACTTTGCTCAATGCGGCTCCTATCTATTTCCATTTTTACGAGTGTGTCCTCGTAGATGAGGTTTAGTCCGCTGCCACCGTCCATGAGCACTTTGGTGAGCCGGAAGCCGTCCACGATCGGACTGAGGACCAGGGCGGCTGGTGCCCGGACTGTCCTGAATTTTGGTTCGTCATCGGCATTGAAAGTTATGGCCGTGTCGTTCCAGGGGTTTATAGCTGCGACTTGGCAGACTTCGGTGAGGTCGCGGAGTGCCCTTTTGCGCTATTTTTTTGAAGCAAAAGTCTCGAAGACCGTCAATACTCTAAGGTCGTCGTCTTTCGGGGGGTGTTGTTCTGGGGTATTTTTGGTGAGGAGATCTTCGCCGCTCTTGGCCACTTGCCGGAGTATCCAACATGCTCTAAGGCTATGGGTTGGTGTGGTGTCCGGTGTTGTATGTATTTTGCATGGCCTGTCGAGCCATCCCTCCAGAATAGTTCCGCGCCCCATAATGGGCTTTGATTTCTTTACTATTGGGTCTGGCGCCCCACTAGGGTGCGTCCTTTTTGCCCGGACGAGGGGCTGAGTTGAAGCCTGTGGTTCCCAATGAGCTGCCTGAGTTTCCAGGCGCTTTCCATTGTGCAGTACTTCTGTACTATGGTTGCCAAGTCAGCGAAGTGTAATATGCGACGGCGGTTGATGGCGTTGAGAATTCCTTCGTCCGTGCAATTGTTGCAGAATACTGAGATCACGTCTTCATCGCGGCAATCTTTAGTCTTGTCTTTGACAAGGAGGAATCTGGCCCAAAAGTGATGGACCGTTTCCTGAGACTGCTGTCATATGTACATAAGATCGCGTATAGCTGGGCGGGTCGGTGGTTTTAAATCTGAACCCTTACCCGATTTGGGATCCAGAGTTTGTAAATCTTCCGAACTAAATGGTTCGTACTCTGGGATATCAACTGACGTTTTAGGCCCGTCGTCCGATTCTAGGTTCAGAGGGCAGGGCGCGTCATTCCGCGGACAGGTATTCGGCCCCTTGAGATCGGAAATCCGAACATAGTTCGACCTCAATATAGGGGAAGAGTTATTGTCTTGCTCCTCCACTACCGCTATCTGATGGGTGATCGGCAAAGATTTGATTTCTCTCTGATCTGGGTTAAGCCCAATCCGATCGTAGTCTGTAGCGACCCCCAAGGCGGCGATGCGATCTAGGAGTTCGTTTAAAGACGACAACTCCGTCGGATCCATCCGTTTGGAGTATTCGGAGTCAAGGCGGAGACGATTTTCGATGACTTGAGAGGTCATCGTCGGCTTGACGGCCTAACAGGCGGTCATGGTAAAGCAACCAAGTTGCAGGGTTTGGCCCGGAGCCAGGGCTCCTCCGGAGGTGATATTATCCTTCATAACAAGGCGAGCCATCAACCCTATCTTCGACGTCACAGCGGAACTCTCAATGAAAGCACCAATGTCGGTGTCAAAACCGGCGGATCTCGGGTAGGGGGTCCCGAACTGTGCGTCTAGGTCGATGGTAACAGGAGACAGGGGACACAATGTTTACCCAGGTTTGGGCCCTTTCTATGGAGGTAATACCCTAGTTCCTGCTTGATTGATCTTGATGAATATGAGTGTTACACGAGTTGATCTACCACGAGATCGTAATGGCTAAAACCCTAGAAGTCTAGTCTGTATGACTATGATTGTATATGATTGGCCTCTACGGACCTAACCCGCCGGTTTATATAGACACCGGAGGGATCTAGGGTTACATAAGGTCGGTTACAAAGAAAGGAATCTTCATATTTGGCCGCCAAGTTGCCTTCCACGGCAAGGAGAGTCCCATCCTGACACGGGAGAAAATCTTCGGTCTTCGTATCTTCACAGCCCATCAGTCCAGCCCATGTCTAACAGGTCGGACGCCCGAGGACCCCTTAGTCCATGACTCCCTCAAGGACTGCAGAGCTAAACCTCTTCAAAAGCATTGGGTTGATTCTAAATTTATGTAAGAGTCCATACGGATCTTATAATTTCCACCAAATGGACGATAACGAGGCTAACATGTGCAGTGATGCTACATAATCAAACAGCTATGAAAGTAAGTATGGTCATACAGGGAAGAGGTACTCACAAGAGCAATGCAGTGTGTAGTATAGTTGCGAGATTCTGTGGTCCCTTGAGAATGAGTGTTCTTCTGTTAACAATTTTCATACAAGTGAGATGTTAAGGCAAATGCAGGAATGTAGTTCAAATTGTGATGTGATATCATAGACAGTACCTTACGCTGCAGACGAGACCAATGTGTAACAAGATTATTCCAGTCACTGTCTGATAAATGTAGCACCAGAGACTTTATAGAAATTTTGTTTAGAGGCTTGCCATTGAAGTGCGCTTGCCTCAGGTAGGAATGATACTTCATCAACGAGTGCTTGAAAAGCGCAACCAACCCTTGCTCGTCTTGACAATCCAGTTTGGTCCTCGCCTATTTAAAAGAATGAAATCTTGTGTCTGCTGTCAGCAGAAACATATGAAGTAATTACCATGAGTAACATTAGTACATTACTTACGTGTAAGTTGCGGAGGAAGACTGGAAATTGTTTTGTGTCTGCGGTATAATCTTTCCATGAAGGAAAGATGCGCACAAAGTTCCTGACAACAATATATGCTTCGTTTTCTAAACTGGGAAGAAATGGAACAGGGGTCCTATTTGATGCAATTTGGGCTCTCTCTGGTTCGAAAAGGGATTTGGCAACTTGGTGTACTCTTTGCTGGAATGGGGGTTTTGTGTCATAGATCTGGTGCTATGTCAACTGGCATCATCATACTATTTGCTGCAGTTGGGGTCTGCCGAGTTGGGGCATCGGAAATGACCGTGTAGTAGGGCTAGAGTCTACTAGAGTTGGGGTGTTTTGTGGGTCAGGTGATATTGCAACTACACCTAATGGGCTATTTGATTTATCTGGTGTCACTACCTTTTCCAAATACTTTACTCATGCTCCTCCGCGATCAGCGATCGCCCTCTTCCTTTTGAACGTCTGATACACAAGAACATCATTTCAATGGATAAATATGGTATGATGACAAATGGAATATGTACTGAAAATGGATAGGCAGGGCGTATTTACATACACGATGTGTAAACTAAGCTAATGGCAGTGCAACAAAGTAGAAGCAATGCAATGCATCAGTTGCAAGATATGTGCAACCAATATAACCTTGGAAAGTTAGACAAAGCACCTTGATGGGTGAATAAGATAGGGCATCTGCCTCTGACTCCTCCACTAGGGAGCTACATTGACTTAGGTCTCCCTCTAGCTCAGAATCGCTGTTAGGATCATATTCTGAGCATGAATCTGTAGGTGGAGAGCGTTTGCATTGCATTGCATCCAGACTTGATTTCAGTCCCTTAATGCCAACTTTGACAACCATGGCATTGTTCTGCTTTATTCTTTTCATGCGCGCAAGCTCATAATCATTATGATGTTGTTCAGAATATGAGATTCATGAAAACATAAAAAGTAGTCAGATTATCTATGGAATGCATTACGGATTCAACTCGAAGAGTGTCACCCTATAAACCCCTGCATATGCAAAGTTCACCCCCAACCATGCTGACCAGACCACACAGAAATACAAAGCTCTTATGTCTCTATAACAGGCAAACACACATTTCAAAACTGAAGTAGGAACATTAGAATCATATCAAATTTGTATTTGAACAAATAAACTAAGGAATTATGAGTGGCATAATGTTTAGCTTCAAGGGTGGAGTCCTGGTAGTGCGACACATAGCAAGTAGGCAGATTGTATTCCATGTAAAAGATTGTAGTCTATGTAAAAGCTAGAAATGGCACTTTCTTTCTGTACAATGCAGTGTTCATTGCCCACACATGATGGAAGAGATCACACAAAGAAATACTATTCACTCATGTCTACGGTTCCAGTATTTTGAAACAGGGTGGTCCACCCTAAAAGAATATTGAGAAAAGCTGGATGACACTTTTTTTCTATACAATGCAGTGTGTGTTGCCCACACATGATGGAATAGATCACACAGAGAAATACTATTCACTCATGTCTACGGTTCCGGTATTTTGAAACAGGGTGGTCCACCCTAAAAGAATATTGACAACAAATATGTCACGACCGGTTTTCCAATAAAAATATTTATTGAGAAATCGATCCCCTTTACGGACCAGTAAAGAAGAATTCCTTCTTACTGGTAGACAAAATCTTGATCACAGAAGATAATACCAGGAGTACTGAATATGATACAAGGTTGAGCGGAGACTGCTCAACAATTTATTACAAGCGCGCCGATGAAACATAACGGCGGAAAGGGTGGCATAACTACTAACTCACGATAGAAGCGGTGGTGGACATATCACAACGAAGTGGGTGATATGACTCCTGAAAACTAACAGCTCTTCGAGCGTCGGAGTGAGGCTCGAGGAGACTTATTGTGGGTGGCGGAAGCGTATATGATACAAGTGACCAATATCCAGGATCGCGCGGGACTGACTGGGATTCCTCTAGGCGTCGGACTCAGTATCAAACTCTTCATCCATGAGATCGCCTTCGTCAACATCTGGCCAAATCAACAAGCCATGTGAGTACTATGAAAGTACTCGCAAGACAGTTCGGACATAAGATATAACAAATGCAAACATGATGCATATGAACAGATTAACAAGTGCACTCAGACAACGGGATAATAATGCATGGGAAAAATAAAGAGAAGTCGGGCGGTAGTCCTCCCGAAATCCCAAAATAATACTGAGGGCCAAACGAGTGTCTGAATGACTCCTCGAGAGGAAACAAAAGAAATAACAATGCCGCAGTCGGGCGTCAAGGCGACACCACATAAAGGGCTTATAATAAAATATAAATGACAGTGCGTGCCACAGTCGGACGTCTGAGCGACATCACATAAAAGGCTTATATTGAAAGTAAATGACAAGCTTGCCATAGTCGGACGTCTGAGCGACATCACATAAAGGGCTTATATCAAAGGTAAATAACGGTGCATGCCACAGTCAGACGTCTGAAGTGACATCACATAAAGGGCTTATATTTCATAACTTAATATCTCAGTAGCTCAAGAATTTAAATCATATCAAGGGGATAATCAGGTATGAGATAAACAACAGGGTTAGTCCATTCACAGGAATAACGTTCAACCAAGTTACCACTCAAGCTTGTTTACCGGGGAAAATATCACGAGGATGTGACATAGATATAGATATACTGGCCATGGTTCTTGACCATAGATACGATGACTCGGAAGGAATTTGACTCTGCAGAGTTTGTACTTTAACCACAGCCAACTGATTTCAGTAGTCATGGAGACTAGTTCCGTTTATGGTGTTTTGGAAGGAACACATCTAACCAGTACACACCCATTCAACATTCCGAAGCCAGGAATCACCCTCGGCAACGTTCAAGAAAAACCTTGAGACGGGGAGGCTACAACCTCGCGTAGCATGGGATCAAATATATATACGCGCGCTCTAAGGGGTGCCCCCCTCTCGGTCCCAACCGGAAACACCCATGCCCCCTGACCGGATGACTGGCTTTAATCCAGGGCCATGGAACCCTCATCCCGGCCCCTCTATTTGGTGTGTACTCGGAAAGAGGTTACTAGCTTACTAAACCATATTCTTGGCAGAAAACATGTGGCGGCACGGAAAAGGGGAAGAACGATAACGTGACTCAGTCCACATTAACGTCGGAGTTATCGGACATCGTAAGGTTGGCATGCTACAACAATACCACCTTACTGCCTTTCATGTCACCACGTGACTAGGCCATCTCTCATCAGAGATCATGGTAACTTCGGAGCACACGGTTAGTTGCCTTACATGCAATGAGATACTCACCGATGCTCATATGCTATGCACAAACCATTCAAGCAAACATGCAAAACACCCGTCATATCAAAGGTTCAGACATGCTTTCCTGGTTCGGAGAAGTCGGAGTCTAGCTCGGCGAAGTTCGCGGCTCCGTCACCTCTTCCGGAACCAACGGTATAGCGAAAACGTATACTAACGTGAAAATCATCGCGTGCATAAAAGTTGTCCCAAATTTTTTCCAAATAAATACTATAAAAAACTAGACAAAAATATAAGACTGACAGAAAAAGAATCACTCAAAAATCATCTTTTATTAAAAAGTTATAAGGGTTTTAGTCCAGGGACTAATCTGTGATGAAACAGAAAAGGTCCAGGGACTTAACTGAGAAAATAGAAAATGGTTCGGAGGGAAAGACGTCAGCCCAAAGAGAAAACGTATTTGCCCGAAGGCGCCAACAGAAAATGGTTCGAGGGGGGAAAAGAATAGAGGCTGACAGAGGGGGTCCACATGTCAGGTTTGAAAACCTCGCCGGCGCCCGAAGACTGTGGTGGTCGCCGGCGTTGAACCACGGCGAGGCAGGGAGATCGGAGTGTACCAAGAGGTTCAGCGTGTCCTTCCGCGTCGGTGGGTGGTGGACTTGACCGACGGAGAGCACCACGTCGACGACGACACTTTCTCCGGCGGACGGTGGCTCGGGCGATGGTGGAGAACTCCGGTGGGTGCTGCAACCTCCGAATTGAAGCGCGGGTCAGGAGCGTGGATGCATAAGGAAGCTACTGGCAAGAGCTGAGAGGTAGAGGTACACGCACAGGAGCGAATCGAGCTGGATCCCGTGGCGGGTCGCGGCGGCCGGAGTCGGGGAAGAAGGCTCTCCCGGGGCTCCTCCAGTGGCTTGGCGTGGTATTGGTGGTGCGTAGGGGTGGCGTGGGTTCGAGTTCGAGCTCGGGGCCTCTATTTATAGGCGATTCGAGGGGGTGGCCGTGAACGGGAAATCTCCGGCGAGCGATTACGGCGAGACAGTGGTTGGGCAGTGGGTTTAGGTGGCCAGGCAGCATCAGTGAGAGTAACTGGTCCAGTTCCACTTCTAAACTTGGCCGGGCTTGGCGTAATGGCGCCGGTCTTCGACGGGGCGGCCGTACGGGCACGGCGGCGGCAGAGAGCGCGCTTCGCGCCTAGTAGTCCAAGACGAGGGTGGCAGCGCGCACGGGGGAGTGGGTGGCCACGCGACGGCCTCTGGTGGCTTGGGCGGCGCTGGGCGGCGCCGTCTACGCTGCGCCCCTCTCTGGCGGCCGCAAAGCCGCCGCTGCCGTCGCTCACGGGGAGGCGCACCTCCTCCTGCTCGCCGCCGACGCTCGCAACCTTCCAGGCGTTCGTGCGGCGCCAGGGACAAGAGGGAGGGGACGGGGAGCACAGCGACACCGGGGTACTGGCGAGATTGAGAACGAACACTGAAGAAAACGACAGTGGTTTCAGACACTGTAAACTGAACTTGACTGAACATGATAGCAACAGTGTCCAGCAGGTGTTCGATGAAATGATTTGGCAAGCAGATTTTTTTTTTCTGGAGCTGGGACTTGGTGAGGTGACCTCTCCTTGCACCCAGAGGCTGCCTGATTTTACTCAGATTTTTAGGAGAAGGATTTAAATGAATTTCATCAAATTTGGCAAATGAGGTCCAAACTTGCAGCAAGTGTAGTTTGAAAAATTTGAACTGGAGACCAGTGGATCTTCATGGATCCTGGTTGAGGGCTCAAAGGACTAGCTAGGGAAATTGGTTTGGAGGCAAAACTCAAAGCAGAAAGGGTAGCTCCTTTGTAAACCTCCAAGGATCAAGATAGAAGGTAGAAATTGTTTTTGATTAGAAAAAAATGGAAACAAATATATGGAGAGGTTCAACTTGCTGGATTTGAGGTATATCATGATCCAAAGATGGGGAAAGGTTTATGGGAGTGGATTTCCACTTAGGTCATGGCAAGAGGAATTTTTGAAAAGGGGAGAAGATCACTCAAAATACCATAGGGCCATTTAAAAGGTTTTTAAAAGAATTTTTTTTCCAAGTGAAAAGTGTTTTGGTTTTGAGTCCAAATAAAAGGGAAAACCTCCAAGACCAAGAACCAAGTCTTGGGTGAATCCAAAACAAAACACTTGCCATAAAAGAAAATATTTTGAGAGGGAGAGTTCTTCAGAAAAAAATTTAAATAACCTCTCTCAATTTAAATATAAGTTTTGAAAATCCAATTAAAAATTTTGGGTGTCACAACACCTACCCCCTTAGGAAAAATCTCGTCCTCGAGATTTCAGCTGATTCTCAAATAGATATGGATACTCTGCCTGGAGAAAATCTTCCCTTTCCCATGTAGCTTCATCCTCGGTGTGGTTGCTCCACTGAACCTTGAAAATTTTGGTTGTTTTCTGACGGGTCCTCCGTTCAGACTCTTCCAATATCTTTACTGGCCGTTCTCTGTAGGTGAGATCTGGTTGCACATCAATGCTCTCATGGGATACATGCTTTTCCGAGTTGTTCACACATTTCCTTAATTGTGAGACGTGGAACACATCGTGGACGTCTGACAGTTCCTTGGGTAGGTCTAGTTTGTAGGCCACTGTGCCTCTTCGTGCAGTCACACAGAATGGTCCAATAAATCTCGGGGCTAGCTTCCCCTTAATTTTGAACCGTTGCAGGCCCCTCATAGGAGACACTCGTAGGTATACGAAATCACCGGGTTCAAAGCTGACCTCACAATGTTTCTGATCGTAATAGCTTTTCTGTCGGCTTTGGGCTGTCTTGTGTCTGTCCCTGATCTGTTTAACCTTCTCCTCGGCCTCCTTGAGCATGTCTGGGCCGAAGATACGACTGTCACCTGTTTCTGACCAATTTAGTGGGGTACGATACCTTCGTCCGTACAATGCTTCGAAGGGTGCCATTTGTAAGCTGGCTTGGTAACTATTGTTGTAAGCAAACTCGGCGTATGGCAAACTTTCTTCCCAACTGGATCCATAGGTGAGCACACAGGCTCTCAGCATGTCCTCTAGGATTTGGTTCACGCATTCCGTTTGTCCATCAGTCTGAGGGTGGTACGCTGTACTGAATGCTAGTTGCGTGCCCAGAGCTTGTTGCAGGTGATCCCAAAATTTGGAGACAAATTGGGTGCCTCGGTCGGATATTATAGTTTTTGGGACTCCATGCAGACAGACTATACGGGAGAGATAAAGCTTGGCAAGCCTTTGAGTGGAGTAGGTCGTCTTTACGGGAATGAAATGGGCTACCTTGGTTAGCCTATCTGTGATGACCCATATGGCGTCATTTCCGCGTTGTGATCGAGGTAGTCCGATGATGAAGTCCATTCCAATCTCATCCCATTTCCACTCCGGTATCCTGTTTGGCTGGAGTAGCCCTGCTGGCTTTTGATGCTCGGCTTTGATGCGCTGGTATGAATCGCAACAAGCAATAAATGCGGCTATATCCCTTTTCATACCGTGCCACCAAAATCTTTCCTGAATGTCTTTGTACATTTTGGTTCGTCCAGGGTGGATCGAGTATGGAGCGGTGTGGCTCTCGGTTAGGATTTGTTGCTTGAGTTCCTCAATGTTAGGTACGCAAAGTCTGTCCCCGTACCATAATATTCCTTCACTGTCTGTGACGAACTCCGAAGCCTTGACAAGGCTCATTTTCCTCTTTATTCCTTCGATGCTGGGGTGCCCTTGCTGAGCCTTCTTAATTTGTTCCACTAGGGTGGGATGTATCTCCAGATTCGATACGGTGCCCTCAGAGACTAACACCATGTTGAGTCTAACGAACTCCTGCTGAAACTCAGGCCTCAAGTTCTGTGGACTGTCGTGGTCCGGGCTGGGGTTCCGACTAAGAGCATCTGCCACTACATTTGCTTTCCCTGGATGGTAGTGAATGCCGACATCATAGTCCTTGACCAATTTCAACCAGCGTCGTTGGCGTAAATTTAGCTCTGGTTGTGTGAAAATATATTTAAGGCTCTTATGGTCCGTATATATTTCACAACGATTTCCTAGTAGAAAGTGCCTCCACTCCTTGAGTGCATGGATGACCGCTGCTAGCTCCAAGTCATGAGTAGGGTAGTTTTCCTCATGCTTCCGTAGTTGCCTGGAGGCATACGCGACAACTTTGCCATCCTGCATCAGTACGCATCCGAGGCCCTTCCGGGACGGTCACAATATACTTCAAAACTCTTGTGTATGTCTGGCACAGTTAAGACCGGTGCGGTTGTTAGTTTCTTCTTGAGTTCTTGGAAGCTTTTCTCGCATGCTTCCGTCCATACAAACTTCTTGTCTTTCTTGAGCAACTGTGTCATTGGTTTTGCCACAGTGGAAAATCCTTCAATAAATCTCCTGTAATATCCGGCCATTCCCAGGAAACTCCGCACATCTGTCACGTTGGCTGGTGGTTTCCAGTCAAGTATGGTTTTGACTTTTTCTGGGTCTACGGCCACGCCTTCTTGGTTTAATACATGGCCTAGGAAACCAACTTGCCTTAGCCAAAATTCACACTTGCTAAATTTGGCGTATAACTGATGTTTCCTTAATTCTCCCAAAACAATTCTGAGATGCTCAGCATGCTCTTCTGGTGTCCTTGAATAAACCAGAATATCGTCAATGAACACCACAACAAATTTGTCCATAAATTTCATAAACACTTTGTTCATGAGGTGGACGAAATATGCGGGGGCGTTCATTAACCCAAATGGCATTACTGTGAACTCATATAATCAGTATCTGGAGGTGACTGCCGTATTTGGGATATATTCTGTCCATACTTTCAATTGATGGTATCCCGATCTCAAATCAAATTTTGAGAACACCTTGGCTTGTGCGAGCTGGTCAAACAAATCATTTATCCGTGGCATCGGATATTTGTTTTTGATGGTGACCATATTGAGAGCTCGATAGTCTATACATAGTCTCAGTGTCCCATCCTTTTTCTTGGCGAATAATACCGGTGAACCCCATGGTGAGGAGCTGGCTCGAATAAATCCTTTGTCCAATAATTCCTTTATCTAGTTCTTCAAGTCTACCAATTCTGAGGGTGCCATTCTATAAGGTTTCTTATAGATGGGAGCGGTGCCAGGTGCTAGTTCGATGTTGAACTCTATCTCTCGGTCTGGCGGCATGCCTGGTAGTTCTTCAGGAAATACGTCTGGAAACTCGCACACCACTGGAACTTTCTTCAGTTCTGAAATGTCCACTTTGTTCAATTTTGGTTGCCGTGACCGTGGTCTCTCTTGGGCGGTAACTCTTATTGTCTTGCCGTGATGGTGAGTGAGAATCATAGTCCGATTGAAACAATCAATAAATCCTTTGTTGGTGGTTAACCAGTCCATCCCTAAAATGACATCCAGTCCTTTATTTTCCAACACGATGAGATTAGCTTGAAACTTCAGTCCTTCGAACTCAATGATCACTCCTTGGCAGTAACTCTGAGCGATCTGCTTATTTCCGGGGGACTTGATGATCATAGATTTTTCCAAGGGAAGTATCGGAAAACCATGTTGCAAAACAAAATTCTTCCAAACGAACGAATGGGAAGCTCCAGAATCAAACAAAACCGTGGCAGGTACTGTGTTGACAGGGAACGTACCGAGCACGATGTCTGGGGCATTATGCGCTTCTTCCCTGGTCACATGGTTCAGGTGACCCTTCCTGTGATTGTTGTTGGGGTTGAAATTGTTGCGCTTGGGGGCTGGATTATTCCCACCATTGTTCGGCTTGGGGGCCGAGTTCCTTGGCTTTGGGCACTGTTTGGCATAGTGCCCCTCTTCACCACAAGCATAGCATGTGACCCCTGGATGGTACGTGAAGTCCTTGTTCCTGGAATGAAACTGTCTGGTTGGCCTTAGATCAGTAGTTGTGGATTTCCTTGCTTCAGTCCTCTGAACCTCAGTCTTGCTTCGGTTGTTGCGAGCAAGAGTCGTCTTATCCCTCTTTCGCTTGCGGATATCCTCCAGACTACAGCGCTCATTCTCCAAGGTAATGGCCTTGTCAACCAGAGTTTTAAAATCCGGGAAAGTCTGCACGACCAGTTGGCATCTTAATGCTGGCGCCAGGCCGTCCAAAAACTTTTCCATCCTTTTGTTCTCAGTCATATGCTCATCATAGGCATAACGAGATAGCTGGGTAAACTGACCGTTGTATTCTGTCACTGACATGCCTCTTTGCAGGTCATCAAATTCTCTATTCTTGATTTTTATGACGCTCCTGGGGATGTGTGCCCCACGAAAGCCTTCCTTGAACTCCTCCCAGGTGATGTTGTGTTCACTGGGATGCATGTGTAGGAAGTTTTCCCACCATGCTGCAGCTGCTCCAGTAAGGTAGTGGGGTGCATAAAGCACCTTCTCATGATCTGAACACTGAGCAATAATCAGCTTCCTTTCGATGTCACGAAGCCAATCATCGGCTTCAAGTGGCCTATCGGTGTGAGCAAACGTTGGAGGGCGAGTCTTCTGTAATTCAGACAACTTGGAGTGTGGTTGGTATGGCTCACGGTGGTTTCCCATATTGATGACGTGATTCATCATCTCTTGGTGTTGTTGCTGGCTTTGTTCGAAGAGGCGGCATACTTGAGATAAGGCCGCTTCGCTATCATGTTGACTAGACTGTCCCTGAGTGAAGTTGTTGCTGGTCTGTGTTCCATAAACTTCTTCTGGTTGATTGGGCATGGAACGAGTCCACGGACTAGACATTTTCCACTCTGGGGTATTATTTAGCAAAACTCATAAGAAGAACTGTGTGGCACAAGGAAAATCTTGCAAAGGCAAAAATTTAAAGGACCTCAAGATTTTTCAAGAAAACATAAACGATTTCGCTCGGAGAAATGACTGCTTAAACACAAATCTTACACGCGATACGCAAACATACGATACAGCACTCACGATGTGCGTACACATTCCTGACATGATATTAAGGCTAGCACAGCTCTCCGGAAAGCAGCGCATACAACTACTACAAACTAACGTACAGATAAATCATATCATACAAGCAGGCACAACGCGCGGCTACTAAGCGCACTCAGTCGGAGATGGTGAAGATTTCCTTTCCCTTGCCGAGGGTAAGACCCAGCGGTGCAGGAGACTCAACCTCCACCTCCTCCCTAGTAGGCTCCAGGCGCGTAGCACTGCGCTGAGGTGATGGCGCGGGTGCGACAGGCGGCAGTGCGGGTGCGGCGGGCGGTGCAACTCTGACTGGAGTAGGAGCGATGACTCGGTCGAACTCCTCAGTGGTAGGCAGACGGCGAGCAGTGGCCAAATTGGCCGGTGCATAAGATGCTGAGGACGAGACGAAAGTCAGAGGCGGTGCCATGTGGAGAAGCTCCTTCCTGCTGGCAGGACCGCCCCAAACTAAGTCCATGCGGGCAGCCACAAGATCGTCCACGAGGTTGTCGAAAGATTCCTCCAGAGCTTTGAGATACTCCACAACCATCTCGATGGCTTCATCTCGCTCTCCCCTATGGCAGGCGAATGCATAGTGACAGGTATATGGCACATGGCATGGGAGGTAGCGGTAGCGACGAGTCTTCATCATAGGAAGAATGTCCCGAAGGCGAGCTATCGCCTCACGGGCAGCCATCAGCATGGCATGCCTCTCCGTAGGCATGGCCCTTCCCACAAAATGGAAGTGGCGAGACGCAGAACGTCCTCCCTTGAATTGCATCACGGCCTGGTGCATAGACACGTCGTCGCTGAGCTTGTGCTGGTAAAGTGTGAACTCTGGACGAGTCGCTGGCCCGATCGCGAGCTTGGTGATGGAGACGAGGAGTTTGACAAACCCCTCGGGCACATTAGTGAACACCCGAGTCTCGCTGTTGCTGCCAGCCATCTACAAAAGTAGGCAAAAATTCTGAGTAGTCATGTCATAAATTTATGATGACCAACAGAAAATAGCTACGATTGCAAAATGCTGAAAGAGCACAAAAGACGCTAATAACCGATTAGCGATCGCACCTAGTGGCTTCCTACAGTCAGCCTGGCTCTGATACCAAGCTTGTCATGACCGGTTTTCCAATAAAAATATTTATTGAGAAATCGATCCCCTTTACGGACCAGTAAAGAAGAATTCCTTCTTACTGGTAGACAAAATTTTGATCACAGAAGATAATACCAGGAGTACTGAATATGATACAAGGTTGAGCGGAGACTGCTCAACAATTTATTACAAGCGCGCCGATGAAACATAACGGCGGAAAGGGTGGCATAACTAATAACTCACGATAGAAGCGGTGGTGGATATATCACAACGAAGTGGGTGATATGACTCCTGAAAACTAACAGCTCTTCGAGCGTCGGAGTGAGGCTCGAGGAGACTTATTGTGGGTGGCGGAAGCGTATATGATACAAGTGACCAATATCCAGGATCGCGCGGGACTGACTGGGATTCCTCTAGGCGTCGGACTCACTATCAAACTCTTCATCCATGAGATCGCCTTCGTCAACATCTGGCCAAATCAACAAGCCATGTGAGTACTATGAAAGTACTCGCAAGACAGTTCGGACATAAGATATAACAAATGCAAACATGATGCATATGAACAGATTAACAAGTGCACTCAGACAACGGGATAATAATGCATGGGAAAAATAAAGAGAAGTCGGGCGGTAGTCCTCCCGAAATCCCAAAATAATACTGAGGGCCAAACGAGTGTCTGAATGACTCCTCGAGAGGAAACAAAAGAAATAACAATGCCGCAGTCGGGCGTCAAGGCGACACCACATAAAGGGCTTATAATAAAATATAAATGACAGTGCGTGCCATAGTCGGACGTCTGAGCGACATCACATAAAGGGCTTATATTGAAAGTAAATGACAAGCATGCCACAGTCGGACGTCTGAGCGACATCACATAAAGGGCTTATATCAAAGGTAAATAACGGTGCATGCCACAGTCGGACGTCTGAAGCGACATCACATAAAGGGCTTATATTTCATAACTTAATATCTCAGTAGCTCAAGAATTTAAATCATATCAAGGGGATAATCAGGTATGAGATAAACAACAGGGTTAGTCCATTCACAGGAATAACGTTCAACCAAGTTACCACTCAAGCTTGTTCACCGGGGAAAATATCACGAAGATGTGACATAGATATAGATATACTAGCCATGGTTCTTGACCATAGATACGATGACTCGGAAGGAATTTGACTCTGCAGAGTTTGTACTTTAACCACAGCCAACGGATTTCAGTAGTCACGGAGACTAGTTCCGTTTACGGTGTTTTGGAAGGAACACATCTAACCAGTACACACCCATTCAACATTCCGAAGCCAGGAATCACCCTCGGCAACGTTCAAGAAAAACCTTGAGACGGGGAGGCTACAACCTCGCGTAGCATGGGATCAAATATATATACGCGCGCTCTAAGGGGTGCCCCCCTCTCGGTCCCAACCGGAAACACCCATGCCCCCTGACCAGATGACTGGCTTTAATACAGGGCCATGGAACCCTCATCCCGGCCCCTCTATTTGGTGTGTACTCGGAAAGAGGTTACCAGCTTACTAAACCGTATTCTTGGCAGAAAACATGTGGCGGCACGGAAAAGGGGAAGAACGATAACATGACTCAGTCCACGTTATCGTCGGAGTTATCGAACATCGTAAGGTTGGCATGCTACAACAATACCACCTTACTTTCTTTAATGTCACCACATGACTAGGCCATCTCTCATCAGAGATCATGGTAACTTCGGAGCACACGGATAGTTGCCTTACATAAAACGAGATTCTCACCGATGCTCATATGTTATGCACAAACCATTCAAGCAAACATGCAAAACACCCGTCATATCAAAGGTTCAAACATGCTTGCCTGGTTCGGAGAAGTCGGAGTCTAGCTCGGCGAAGTTCGCGGCTCCGTCACCTCTTCCGGAACCTACGGTATAGCGAAAATGTATACTAACGTGAAAATCATCGCATGCATAAAAGTTGTCCCAAAATTTTTCCAAATAAATACTATAAAAAACTAGACACAAATATAAGACTGACAGAAAAAGAATCACTCAAAAATCATCTTTTAGTAAAAAGTTATAAGGGTTTTAGTCCAGGGACTAATCTGTGATGAAATAGAAAAGGTCCAGGGACTTAACTGAGAAAACAGAAAACGGTTCGGAGGGAAAGACGTCAGCCCAAAGAGAAAACGTATTTGCCCGAAGGCGCCAACAGAAAATGGTTCGAGGGGGAAAAGAATAGAGGCTGACAGAGGGGGTCCACATGTCAGGTTTGAAAACCTCGCCGGCGCCCGAAGACTGCGGTGGTCGCCGGCGTTGAACCACGGCGAGGCAGGGAGATCGGAGTGTACCAAGAGGTTCAGCGTGTCCTTCCGCGTCGGTGGGTGGTGGACTTGACCGACGGAGAGCACCACGTCGACGGCGACACTTTCTCCGGCGGACGGTGGCTCGGGCGATGGTGGAGAACTCCGGTGGGTGATGCAACCTCCGAATTGAAGCGCGGGTCAGGAGCGTGGATGCATAAGGAAGCTATTGGCAAGAGCTGAGAGGTAGAGGTGCACGCACGGGAGCGAATTGAGTTGGATCCCGTGGCGGGTCGCGGCGGCCGGAGTCGGGGAAGAAGGCTCTCCCAGGGCTCCTCCAGTGGCTTGGCGTGGTATTGGTGGTGCGTAGGGGTGGCGTGAGTTCGAGTTCGAGCTCGGGGCCTCTATTTTTAGGCGATTCGAGGGGGTGGCCGTGAACGGGAAATCTCCGGCGAGCGATTACGGCGAGACAGTGGTTGGGCAGTGGGTTTAGGTGGCCAGGCAGCATCAGTGAGAGTTACTAGTCCAGTTCCACTGATAACTTGGCCGGGCTTGGCGTAATGGCGCCGGTCTTCGACGGGGCAGCCGTACGGGCACGGCGGCGGCAGAGAGCGTGCTCCGCGCCTAGTAGTCCACGACGAGGGTGGCAGCGCGCACGGGGGAGTGGGTGGCCACGCGGCGGCCTCCGGTGGCTTGGGCGGCGCTGGGCGGCGCCGTCTACGCTGCGCCCCTCTCTGGCGCCGCAAAGCCGCCGCTGCCGTCGCTCACGGGGAGGCGCACCTCCTCCTGCTCGTCGCCGACGCCCGCAACCTTCTAGGCGTTCGTGCGGCGCCAGGGACAAGAGGGAGGGGACGGGGAGCACGGCGACACCGGGGTACTCGCGAGATTGAGAACGAACACTGAAGAAAACGACAGTGGTTTCAGACACTGTAAACTGAACTTGACTGAACATGATAGCAACAGTGTCCAGCAGGTGTTCGATGAAATGATTTGGCAAGCAGAATTTTTTTTTCTGGAGCTGGGACTTGGTGAGGTGACCTCTCATTGCACCCAGAGGCTGCCTGATTTTACTCAGATTTTTAGGAGAAGGATTTAAATGAATTTCATCAAATTTGGCAAATGAGGTCCAAACTTGCAGCAAGTGTAGTTTGAAAAATTTGAACTGGAGACCAGTGGATCTTCATGGATCCTGGTTGAGGGCTCAAAGGACTAGCTAGGGAAATTGGTTTGGAGGCAAAACTCAAAGCAGAAAGGGTAGCTCCTTTGTAAACCTCCAAGGATCAAGATAGAAGGTAGAAATTGTTTTTGATGAGAAAAAAATGGAAACAAATATATGGAGAGGTTCAACTTGCTGGATTTGAGGTATATCATGATCCAAAGATGGGGAAAGGTTTATGGGAGTGGATTTCCACTTAGGTCATGGCAAGAGGAATTTTTGAAAAGGGGAGAAGATCACTCAAAATACCATAGGGCCATTTAAAAGATTTTCAAAAGAAATTTTTTTCCAAGTGAAAAGCATTTTGGTTTTGAGTCCAAATAAAAGGGAAAACCTCCAAGACCAAGAACCAAGTCTTGGGTGAATCCAAAACAAAACACTTGCCATAAAAGAAAATATTTTGAGAGGGAGAGTTCTTCAGAAAAAAATTTAAATAACCTCCCTCAATTTAAATATAAGTTTTGAAAAATCCAATTAAAAATTTTGGGTGTCACAAAATATGACAAGGCAAGCATAGATGTAGTGAATCAATCATTTATTTGTGAGCTTACTAGGACAAGTATGCAGAATTGTAACTGCAGTTAGAGACCGTCCAAAATCTGAATCAAGAAGTTTGTCTAGCACTTATAGTTTGCAACTAATCGACGTGAATAATTGGATATCATATTGAATGAGTAAGAAAGACAAGTAAAATTGTCAACAAACCTGGCCTGCAATAGTAATCTGGGTTAATGTCACTATGACCAACAATCCAAAATGACTAGTGTTTGTTCCTAGGGCTGGAATTTTGAAACCTTGTGAACTTTACAGGTACTACAGATTATTGAAATACATCTGAACCATTAATTGTAGGTAGCACTCATCACACAACAAACCCTAATGACAGTCCTGCCTAATGAGTAATGAATCAATTAGAAAATGGGTGATGAGGAGTGGCTGCTGAGTGTTGAGGACGTATCTTAGGATAAATCGGGTTGGCTTAGTGGGTGCTGCACGCCTGAGCCCTGGACAGACTGGGAAGGTAGGCACGGCGGTGCGCCCGGGCAGCGGTGACGCTGTTGGGCGAGCGGCTCCTGACCTCCTGTTAGTCTGGCGTCTCCTCCTAGAGTCATGCCATCCGGGGACAGCAAGTCGCCGGCGAGGCAGGCGGCTGGGGGCGAGTAGAGATCGGAAGCGCGCAGCAGAACAGAGGGGAATCGGGGCCTGGGCCGACCCAAAATCCCAGGGTGGGCCGCGGCCCACCGTGGGCACCCTGTAGAGATACACACACCCGAGTGTTCTTCTGCTAGCTTTTTTTGAGCAAAAGAGGGTTTCCCCTCCGATTTCTATTAAAGAAACCACCACGGAACCACCGGAGAAATGCTATTTAGCATCCATTGTTTGCTTCGAACTAAGAACTAAATTCTAAGAGCTGAAAAGAAAGTACAGCAACAAAGTTACGATCTATTTTCTGGTTGAGATAAAAAAGTTGAGGAGATATGAAGTACCACCTCTTTTGCGGCGCCGTGTAGGCATCGGGGGTGCGATGGCTGTCGGTGGCGTTGAAGCAGATCTGCGACGGTAGACGGGTGCATCGGGGGATAAGTCCCGTTGTGGCGGAAGAGAAGGTCGTGTGAGCGGCCACGACAAAGAGGGCGATGAAGCGAGAGGATGCGATGCAAGGCTCTTGGTCCGTCGCCGTGGATGAGAAACATCCATCTCTAGCAGTGGACGATGCGGTCTTTGTAGGCGCTCCAGCATGGTGGAGGATGCTGGCGATGGATGGGGTGGAGGACGGTGGTGATGGATGGGGTGGTGGACGGAGGAAGCTGGTGTGGGGATGGTGTTCTAGCGCGGACGATGTATGAATGGGAAAATGGAGGGAGAGGTACGGGGAACCATGTTTTCGGGACGCGCCTGTCTAGAATATGGGAAAGTTACAAACTTAGCCCCCGTTTAAAATTTGGACGTCCCGTCGGTTGGGGATAGGACGGTAATCTCGCATCTCACTAATATTTGCCCAGAGCAATTTCTGGCGAGGAGAGGGTGTTTTGGCGCCCATGGTTGGCACCCACGGTGTATGAATGGGCCTGACAGGTAGGGCGGTTGTGTCACATCTGAGTGAAGTTACAAACCTGCCCCTATTGAAAAATATTTGCCTACATCGATTTCGGCCCAGTCGAGTTTGTTTTGTCGCCCACCGTGTATGAATGGGGAAATGGAGGGAGAAACAGAGGTCTTTCGGACGAGCTTGAATCAAATGTGTTTTGCCGCCCATGTTTGGCACCCACCGTGTCGGTATGGGCTCAGAGGCGGTTGTGTCACGTCTAATTGAAGTTACTAACCTACCCCTATTGAGAGCAGTGGAAATCGGGCCGATGGATTGTGCGTGTAAGGGGTAGACAATAATTTCCATCTCCCAAACACTTGGCTTTGGGCAGCCGACGTGGGAGTGGACATTTTGCCGCCTTTTTCGAATTTTGGGACAATAAGCATCCACGTTTACCCTGGCAACTAAATTCGAATCCATTTTGTATTCCTATACGAATCTATATAAATCATTCTATGTATTTTTATATATCTTCAAAAGTACGACAAAGATGTATTCCACTGTCATATATGAATATGATTTACAAATGCTGATACTCGAATTCAGAAGCTAGAATCCAGTTTAAGGTGAATTCGAATATTTGGAACACTTTATGTCCAACTCAAATGTCACACGCAGCATAATGTGTACTCCCATTTAGATATGTAGACAAGCGATGTATCAAGATTCAAATACGAGTCAATCAACCAAGAATGTACAAAACTAATAGACATATAAACACTTATAGATATGGATCAATAATATCAACTAACATACATAAGCCAGGCCGCTGTATTTTTTTGCTAGAAGAGCATCCTTTTTTTAGCGAAGCTGTTACAACATCTTGGCCCTTTCCGATGTGTGCCACTTATGGTCCATCTATACTACTATTATTGTTGAATGCACATTCAGCCCGATTGGCATATTTGTAGGTCTGGCACAGCAATCAAAATGAAATGTCTCCGAGTCTTATCAATTAATATAGACTTGTGCTCAAATAAAATTACAAACAAAAAAAATAATTATTACATGATCTCTAAAACAAATTATTTGATCGATTACATAAACAAACAACACAAAGGTTATTCAACGATGGAAAGAACATTTCACCTATGATTTACCAAGTGGGAATTGAAGTTCCTCTTTTCCTTCAGGACCTTAACAATGCGGTCAATCTCAGCTTGCTTCGTTTTGAAATCCACCAAATATTCAATGGTTGTCTTGAGTACTTCTTGTGATTGTGCTGTTTGCTTCCTCAACATGTCAACTTCATCTCTAAGTGTAGAAGCAGAATCTCTTTCTACCACTAGTTTAGCCTCTAGAGCATCAGCACTTGGCAATTCATTATGCACGATTGGGCCGGTGCCACTGCTGTGGGATGATATAACGTCCATGGGGACCTCGCTCTTTGATCTTGGGCTAACCTGTTTTGCCATTAAAGTTCCGATTGGATTCCGAAAAGTTGAAGTTAGCAAACATCTCAACTGGGAGTTATAACAACAAATCAGTTAAACAAACAAGGAACTAAAGAGTTTCAATTGGATGCCGAAAAGTAGTTATTAACATCATTGTAACCGGTTGTTGGAGAAGCAAAGCAGTTAACAAACAAGTTTTGCAAAAGGTACCTGTTGTGGCATTGGAGTTTCTCTTGGATCCTGAAAAGTTGAGTAGCCAGTAACGTGATTAGAGCAACCAGTTGCATCAGCAAAGCAGTTAAACAAACAAGTTTTACAAAAGGAACCTGTTGTGGCATTGGAGTTTCTCTTGGATCCTGAAAAGTTGAGTAGTCAGTAACTTCATTAGAGCAACAAGTTACAACAGCAAACCTATTACACAAATATATTTTTGAAAATGTACCTGCTGTGCAATTGGACTTCCAATTGGATCCTGAAAACTTGAAGTTGGTAAGATGATTAGAGCAACAAGTTACAACAGCAAACCAGGTAAATAAGGAAGTTTCTGAAAACATATCTGTTGTGCCAACGGAGTTTCAGTTGGATCCTGCAAACTTGAATGTTAGCAATCAATAAATAAAGTTTTGCAAGAGCCATAAGAAACTAACATCAAACTAGTAAAACTAACTAGTTTTGGCAACATATTTAATTAAACATGAACTAGTAAAACTAACAAGTTCTTGGCAACGTATTAAAGTAACAAGTCGGTACCGTTTACCAGCCACAGACATCTGTAAATTTCTTTGATGTAAGCAAAATGATTCCAACACATATATAAGTTAAAAAGACGGTGTCCCTCATATAAACCTGACAGTTGTCTATCTATGAACATGCAAACATTACTAGTGCAACAAGTGATAACAGCAAACCATTTAAACAAACAGGGTATTAGAACGTAAATTACACGTGAATTTTGCTGCACCCTAGAAGTACATATGACCAGCTATCTACATGCTTAAGTAGCAATTTAAGTTCAGGCAAACAGGTAATTCTTAACAGTAAGTATCAAACACATAGATAGGCGTAGTCTATAATAGGATTAACAGGCTATGGCATTATGTAATCAGTAGCAAACTAAATTAAGCCAAGCAACGTAATTGAACAATTTTGCAATAAATGGCTAACTAAAATTCCGAGAAGCAGGTAACTGAACTTACGCTAGCTCTTTGTACAGGCACACTGCAACTTCTTTTTCGCTTACAAGGTTCTACGAAGGAGTCCATGGCATCAATTGCTTGGATATGCAGTCCCAATACTTCTTTCTTCACACACTGCATTGGTAAGTCGAATGGTTAATCTGGTAAGATGGTGCGTCCTTGATATGTTATATGAGGACGTGTAGTCAGACTAGTTGTAGCCACACACATCACACTGGCTTTTACTGTATATTTCATGCGATTACATTTGACATATCGAGATCTAAGCAATCTACAATAGGATGAAAAGACTGGCATCCTTCGCATTATTGACGAACTCAGTTCATAGAAACAAGCAATTCAACAATTCTGTGGGTAAATCAAAAGCGCCACTGGAATATTTTTCACTACCCAAATCATACACGCAAAAAGGGGCGACGCCACCATAGGGGCTGGTATGGGCGGCCGCCTCGGGTGGCTGGAAAGTGTGCACCTAGTTTGAGTCGTCCAGGTTGGCCCAAGCTAGTTTTGTTCGTCCCAACGCACGAGCAGGCAATGTAAAAAATGAAGAAAAACGTTTCAATTTGGATGGGCCAATAATGTAAGTGCAAGGCAGGCCCTATAGCAGGCTCGCGGCCCAAACGAGCGCCTCCCATATTGATCGACAGCAGGAAAAATCCCAATTCGTTCGCTCCAGCCTCTAGTCTGGTTTGCTCCTAACCTAGCCGCCGCTGGACAGACCGACACAACACTTCCTCACGCCCTCATTGGAGGGCGGTCGCCGGGCTTCAAGCGAATGGAAGGATAAGAAGATGAAGATCCAACCCTAGGTGTAGCCTGATTGGGAGGCAGTGGCGGAAGCACGGGCATGGCATCGAGCTTGCGCAAACGGACAGTCGCAGCTTGCAAGAGCAGCATGCGCAACGAGCAGGTACATCGCATCCCTGATTATATCTAATTCAACTGTTCAATTTCTGGCCAATAGTTAAACCTAACGGTGTTGTAAAACTGCTTGTATGTAGGGAATCTATGAGAAAATGAAACCAATTTCTTCTTATTTTATAACTCCCCCAATCAATACTGAACTGACTGAATCTGATGTATCTAATCAAGTTTCCGGTCCAAACATACAAGCTCTTGTTGTTCTTGAGCCTCAAGTGTCTAATGAACAGACTGCTAATGAAGGATTTGATGCAAACATTTTACATGCTCCTGGTGATGAACATATAGTGTCTAATGAGGGATCTAATGCAAGCATTTTGCAAGCTCCCATTGAAGGATTTAGTGTCTAATGATGATCTGCTATGTTTTGAGAGACATAGAGATTTGCAGGCATTGATGACAAGCAAACTATATTACATTTTCATGGCTTGAGGAAAGGTCGAGGCCATCTACCAGAAAGTCCCCGTATCATGACGACGTAGAATAAATACTTTTCTAATCTTTTGTTTGAAACTATTGGCATACTTGTGCAGGATAGATATATTGATATGCACTTTGCGCACTGGTTATAGGTGCAATTACACTCCGATATTTTCAGCCAGAGAACGAATAATTCAAGCAGGTACAGACCATGTTAGTAGTCCTTGTACACCATGTTGCATTTTGTGTTTTTGGTGCTTACATCATTTAGTGTTTTATAATCTGGACTACTTTGGATCATTAGCTGGTTTTCAAAGTGCATGTAGCTTCACATTGCTCAAGTTATGTTGATTTCCGGAGTGCAAGTGCCTTCGTATTTTTTAAGTTAAATGTCCGCCCCTGGTAACTTGAATTTGTGGATCCGCCACTTCACACAAATCATACACGCAGGCCAGTACGAATTAAATGAAATGCAGAGACTTATGCTAGCTCGTTGTACAGGCTCACTGCAGCTCTGCTTTGCGCTTGGGATGTTCCATGTACAAGTCCATGTTACCACTTGCTTGGATGTGTAGGCTTTGTGCTCCTTGCATCCCCCTCTGCAGTTTTGACATGGCGAATGGTTGATCAAATAAGAGGAATCGACCTTGCTGTTGTACCGGAGGACAGATACTTACAAGGTTATACGGGTGTGCATGATGTGTACCAGATCACGTAGTGCTGTCATGCTTCACTAAAAAATGGTTTTGCTTGTTTCAGATGATATCTCCAGAAGAGTTAAGAGTTAAAGTCAGAGTTGCATAGGCGTGTAAGCTAAGAGAGCAGTGAAAGGATATCCAAACATCGTCGGAACAGTGCACAAGGGAGTGATGTGTGGATACCTAGTTTGGGCCGGCGTTTGGGCATGCTCGCCTAGCTAGAGTGCGGGCCACTTCAGAGCCGTTAAGGGTGATGCGCTAGCGTTGGCTGGCCGCGCACGGATGCAAATATTGAGTGGCAGCGGAGCGCTACAATGCGGTGGACGAGACCGTTTCTGAAGCCCCAACAGCCTCGGGGGCGGAGGTGCGACGGTGTGCTCCGTGAAGTAGCCCCGGTGAGGTGGGAGACGGCGTCAGTGAAGCGCACCTGATGCGGTGGAAGTCGGTGTCTGTGAGGCACGTTGGTTGCGGCGGCCGACGTTGTCGGTGGACCACCCGGTGCAGTGGACGAGGGCGCAGATGAGGTAGCTCCGGTGCGGTGGTGAAGCGCGATCGTCGTCGTCATCCAGCACA
Source organism: Triticum aestivum (assembly GCF_018294505.1). Taxonomy (NCBI): domain Eukaryota; kingdom Viridiplantae; phylum Streptophyta; class Magnoliopsida; order Poales; family Poaceae; genus Triticum; species Triticum aestivum. Next base: position 378,945,982 of record NC_057802.1, on the reverse strand, counting down.
GAGGTGGGGAAATAGATGAGACGAGGGGTGATTCGAACTTTGCTTGGGTTGGCGGCGAATTAGGGATTTGAGCAATCTGGGCGCGGAAGGGGACGGTGGAGAAGGGAGATTTTGCTTGGGGCCGCCAGATATTTCAATCCGAAACATGGAAGCGTGAACTTATTTTGTCGTCGTTTTTTTGGGGGGAGGGAGGGAGGGAGTGGGTGGCTGGGTGCTAAGCGTCCGTACGACACACGCGACCACCACGACACAACCCTGGTCTGCCTGGTGCGCCTACATTTGAGAATGCAAACGAATCTTCTTTCATTTGCAAACGAATCTGTATGTATTACCATGCCCATGTTTTCCTTGCAAATAATTAGACATTTGAAACGAGATACTATAAATTAATTAATGAGGAGTTATTTAAAAAAATTGAAACGGTATCCATGCTAACGTGGATTAGAGTGTGTGTCACATAATTAGTTATTGGAATTAGAGTGTGTGTCACATACCGATCTCCAATTCTAACGTGGATCTTGCATTTCATGGTATCCATGCTACTTTTTTAATACAAATTCATATGTATATGTTGAACACCATGGTAGTGAGAAAACTTTGGATGGATTCAAACATATGACCTAATAAATAGCGCAACAATCGAGTCAATGTCAACTTTTCCAAACCTAGTATGGCACGAATTCGAAATAATTACCCATAAGCATGGTCATCAGTTCAAATCTTACAATGTACACCGAATTGAAACATCGATATTAAGTCTCGTACTATCTACATTCAAATGTTGTTTTTAGCCCCACCCCCCCTCGGCACACATGCTGCATACTTCCTATATCGGTCAATCTTCCTCTCCTAACCACATTAGGAAGCTATCTGTTTTCGACAGACGCTCATTCTTTCTCTCCATGTTTCGATCTCTAACTCTCTCAATTACACAACCCCCCTTTTTACACTCTGTTACCAAATGTATTTACCTCACACACCCACCATTGCACCCCATGCCGATCTCTCTCTCTCTCTCTCTGTCCCTCCCACCCTCTCTCGCTAGATACATGCATTGCCTATCTAGCCCCCCAACCCCTTGTGCGCACGCATGCACGTTGTCTATCTAGGTCACTCCCTTGAGACTGTCTCACTCTTTCTTTCGCACGGCGGGCCACACTCGCTCAATCTCGCTCTCTTTATCTGAGTCTCGATTAACCTCGTTTTCTTTCACACACAAATGATATATCTCCCTGTTCGGGCCTCGATCGACACACTCTATACTCTCTCACGCAGATTGTCTATCTAGGTCAGTCCATCCAAGCTGCCCCCGCTCTTTCGACCTCATGGCGGGCCACGCTCGCTCAATCTCTCTCTCTCCCTCTCTCTCTCTCTCTTTGTATGTCTCGATTGACCTCGCTCTTTCTTGGACACAAACGATATATCTCCATGTTTGAGCCCAATTCGACATATTCACATTGTATACTCTCTCACTCACATTGTCTATCTAGGTCACTCTCTCCAACCCGTCTCACTCTTTCGATCGCACGACGACCCACACTCGCTCAATCTCTCTCCCTTTATATATGTAATCGATTGACCTTGCTTCCTCCCACACACAAAATATATCTACATGTCTGTGACTGGATCATCTCTCAAGCTCTATCTTATAGCCCTCACCCTTCCCAAAAGCTCAATCGGACAATATCTCTCCAGAGCATATATATCTTTTCAATGAATGTCGGACCACACTCACTTTGTCTCTCTATCTATATGTCTCTCGATTGACCTTGCTTTCTCACGCCGTATCTTTCACACATTGAAGCTACCTCTCCATCCCTCGCAAAGCTGGAGCTATTTACATTGCGAGGGGGACTCCAACCTTGGATTAATTTGTGTAGGCATTTATTCCGGTGGGTTTAGATTATATTTTCGTAGCATTCGGCCCACAACTACTCCAAACGCCGTTGCAACCCCCGCACCTCCCCCAATTGATTTCCCTCTGGCTCGGTCATCGCTCTCTCGCACGTCCTTTCTCGCCTTCAACATCGCATCATGGTATTATTGCAAAAAACTCTGTTGTTCTCTTTAATTATTACAAATAAGCTACAAAACTACACACCGATTGTCCACCTGGAATGGAACAAATTCCGACCATCCATTTTAAAGTTCTACAAACTACACACCGAGGGGCCCACCTGTCATGAAACAAATTTGGACCCATATACAAATTAAAAAATAAAGGACGAGGATCGAACATGCGAGCAGGGCCTTCAAGCCACACGTCAATAGGCAACATACGTAGAACAACAATGTTTGTTGTACCCCCCTTTGTTCATATAATGTTTTTATATCACCACAGCCTAGTTAACGGATAACATGTAATATTATTTTTAGTACATTAGTGGGACCGGCTCCTTAGCACGTGCTATTCGCCTTCACTTACTAGTGGGTTCCATGTGTGCTCTCTCTCTCCTCCCCTTCTGCGTTTAGATGCACGGGCAAACACGAAGAACTCGCGGGCGATGTTGCCGTTGACTATATCTGGACGCATTCACAAGTTACGACACCAGTTTCACGTACTAGTAGTACTAGTCAATGTGTACGTGCAATGCACCTTAATTTGGAAGTATATTAAGTGCATGCAGATATTAAGTAGGATATTATTTGCGTGTTATTATGTGATTAGCACTATTTTTGGCATGAAATTAACTGCACGCTAAACGTGTTGAGCGTTCGACATTGAAGCAGTCTAGGTCGTTGGAGGAGAAGCAATACATGTGGCTTGATGATGTTTTATATTTAATTTGATACGGCTCTAGCAGAACGTTCAATCGATCAAACCATAGATTTCATTCAGTCTGACTCCGACTTTACATTTATACGACGATCGATCTAAAGTAAATGGAAATGATAAACGTTCAGATTTTAAGCATGGCAATCCAAACGTTTTTCATGGCAAATTTAGTTTACGCGGCGGCGGCGTCTTGCGGTGGGAAGCGGCTCCTCTGTCGTGCTCTGTGTGTCGTCGGGCCACTGATCGACGGCGACGGCGACGGCGGCGTCTTGCGCTGTTGTTGGCATACTCCTGGACGTTGACCCTAGCTTCAAGGAAGGCCACAATGTTCTGGACTTCGGCCTCCAGGAGCGAGTCAACTGGCGGGAGGAGGCGACTGGCGTTGGTGCAAGGAAGCGGTCGACGGCGGCCATCCATGCCGCTGAGAGGGGCACTGGCAGCCGCATGGGGACATGCGCTGGCAACGGCGTGATGGAGACATTCTTGTGCACGGGCACCAGCACGGGCGCGCACGTCAGTGCACGCGCAGGCGCATGCGCTGGAAGGTGCACAGGCACTGGCACAGGCGTGCGTGTCAGTGCACGCGCAGGCGCATGCGCTGGCAGGTGCACGGGCGCGTGAAAGTCGGCGGGGACCTTGTGGAACCCCATGGCATCAAGCTCGGTGACAATGTGCGGCTCCCAGCCCATCAATGCCACGGAGATGGGCGCTGGCGCAGTCCGGGCGACGGGAGCCGGAACGGGAGCGGGGACAGGCGCGACGTCTTCCCGCAAGGCCGGTTCAAGCTCGTCCCAAAGCGCCTTATGTTCTTGAGACTCCGGCCGGGTGTCTTCCTCAGGAAACTAGAAGACAAAGGGCATACCATCGTGATGCAGCATGGCGTACAGTTAGGTCAGGCTGGTTGGAGGTAGACGACAGGAGAATCGGAGGGGAAGAGAGAAGATTGTAGCGATACCGGGTAGTGCGTGGTTGATTTTAAACTACGACGCCGGCGACATTAAAAGTGGGAGCAGTTGGGACGAAGGTGGGCGGCGGAGCCTGGTCAAAGGGCTCACCTCCCAGTGAGCCTGCGCAGCGGTTTGCTCGCACGCCTCCCTGTCAGCCGGCGCAGCGGTCTGCTCGCACGCCTCCCGTCGACTCACACGCCTGCTCGGACGGCACCTGCCGATGAGAAGCAGGACTCATGGCGGTACGTAAACGCCCAGGGTTTGAATAGTGAAAGCGTTCACCTTAACGTGACAGGTCTTTGTTCCAAAATACCTTGGCTGTTCATTTGTGCAACTTCTCATAAGCAGCTTGTCTCAAATTGAAGAAAAAAATTACGTAGGAATATTTGTGCCATATCATGTGACCATGCTCAGTTTCATGAATTTCTAGTCACTTTTGGATTTTCTGAAATTTAAAATCCAGGATTCGAAACAATATCATAACCTGCATCATGCAATAAATTTTCAAGCGATACATCTTTCCTGTTGTATTTCTTAAGAAAGGATTTGGTCAAACATTTTGCTTAGCTAGACTTCAGACAAGTTATATATGCATAGTAAAAGGATAATCCCTCCATTCCAGTGCATTTCCTGATATATTAACTCAAGTACTAGTAGGCACAAACAAACGGGCTCAATTCTGTGCTCATCCTGGTGTAGTAGTAGTACTAGGCAATGCAGTTGACGGGTGACCTTGGTAGCGGCGACCGAGGGAATTGAACCGTGCTCGGCATGGTAGGTATCGTTGTCTAGTTACTAAAGCATCCCTCCATTGTTCATCAGTAGTCCTTATGGACCGGGGACATGAGGGGAATTTCCTAGGGCTGGAATTCTGGCCGCCAGATATTTCGACTCGAAATGCGGAGGCTCGACTGGTTGGGGTTAGCTTAATGTGCGTACCACGCATGCCAGACACGAGCCCGTTTTTTTTTAGGATCAACACGAGCCAAGGTCTGGCTGGTACGCCATTGGGTCCTACCATTCAATAATACGAAAGGATCCCTAAAAAAAGAATATGAAAGGAATCTTTTAAATCGCCGAACGAATCTATGTGTATTACAATGCCCGTATTTTCCTTGCAAATAGTAATCTCAACGTGGTAATTGTTTTATGACGAGTTCTTGAATTAGAGTGAGTTTGTGATATAGTGATCTCAACATGGATTTCACATTTCATGGTATCCCTAGTAAGTTTTTCATTGCAAATTCAAATTTAAAAGATGAATCGTATGGTGGTGAGAAAACTTTGTATGTATCAAGCATACGACCACACACACACACACACACGAACACAACAACAATCCAATAAGTATAGTGCATCTATTTTTCCAAACCATGCATGTATGACACGAATTCAAAAATACTCCTTCTGTTCCTAAATATTAGTCTTTTAGAGATTTCAACAAGTGACTACATACGGAGCAAACTGAGTGAATCTACACTCTAAAATATGTCTATGTACATCCGTATGTGGCAGTCCATTTGAAATATCTAAAAAGACTAATATTTAGGAACGAAGGGAGTAAAATGTAAGACATGCATGGTCCTCAATTCAATATTTAAAATGAACAGGAATGTGAAACATGAATATTAAGTCTAGTACTATAGTACATGCAAAAGTTGTGTTTAGGCGGAGCTATGTAGATTGTCGGGGGTTAACCCCTCGACCCTAGATAAAATTGTGAAGCTCTGTTTAGGATTGTTTAGATTATATTTGTCCCCACCCTCCCAAACACGGATTGGTTGTGCACCCCCCCTCCCCAGGAGAATATCATGTGCCCCCACACCTTAGATGCTATATGCTGATACGAGTTGCTTGGAGCTTGTTGATCTGAGATATAGCAGCTCACATGATGTCTTAATATTTTTACAGGAAACCTTAATGAGTTTGAGAATTGCACACAATTTGTACAAAAACTACTTAGATGCCCTTGGATCCCATATCCAATGACCTCGAAGCTCGTATCACCGTATCATCTAAGATGAAGGAGAACATCATATTCTCCTATATGTAAGAATATCATGTGCTACCACACCTTAGATGCTTTGGTGATACAAGCTCTTCGGAGCCGTTGGATTTGTGACCCAAAAACTCCTCGGTGGTTCGAATGGTTTTTTGCAGAAAAGCCCCCAAAGAGTTTGGCCACTGCTTACAAGCACAAAGACTGCTCAGATGCCATTGGATCTCAGATCAAATGACCTCGAAGCTCGTATCACCGTACCATCCAAGCTGTGAGAGCACCTGATGTTTTCTCGCACGGGAGATTATGAGGTGCTCCCACACCGTAGATTCTATGGTGATATGAGTTCACGGAGATCTGACAGCTCACAATAGGAGGTTTGAATGTTTTTGCAATATACGCCGGGGAGAGTTTGGGAATTGCGGAGAAAGTACAAGTACTACGCATGTGGCATCTGATCACAGATCATACGACCTGGATGCTTGTATCACCGTAGCGGCTAATTAAGCTACGGGGAGCCGTTGGATCCAAGATGCAGCGGCACACACGAGGCCTGAATGTTTTATTTGCAAAAAAACCTTGGAGAGTTTGGAAATTGCGCATAATTACAAAGACTACTCCCAAGCCATTGGATCTCAGTTCCAACGATGTAAAAACTCGTATCACCGTAGCATCCAAGCTGCGGGGTGGATGTGATATTCTATGCCGCTGTCATTTTTGTTCGTAAACTTGCAAAATACGTGTAACTCGTGTCGTTACTTGTCTAACCGCGCAAAGTGTTTGTTCAAAAAAAACCATCTTACACTTAAATATCGGAACAACACACGGGGGTCCCACTTGTCATTGATCAAATTTATACCTAAAACTAAGAAATCTAAAAGACGAGATTCGAACTGGCAACCTAGACCACAAAGCATAAGTCGATAGCCTGAAACAACAACGGTTGTTGGCTTTGTCCCATAACTTGATTTTATACAGTATTATTGTCGGAGTAAATGGCCACGGGTAGCCTAACCGACTCCCCCTGGCTCTTCGAAAAATTATCAGGCCATTCGAGCCTTCAAGCATACAGAGCGCAGGGCCGCCTTCCCCCGGCCGGCTATCCCCAGGGCCGACTACCAGAAGGCGACCCGGCCTCAGAAACCTTCCCCAAGAAAGCTACGAGATGGCCGACTCCAGGAAGCCGGCCCCAAGAGGACCGACTCCCAGAAGCCGGCCATGAAGAGAGCCGACTCCCAGAAGCCGGCCGAGACTAGACCCACCAAGCCTGTACCCACATAACGGCGATAAGATGGGGTGTGGCCGCAGTACAGCCCACTACCCCTAAATCCCGAAGCAGGCATGGCCACAGGGCGCCGTACGGGCCAGCCATCCCCCGTCCGGCGCGGCACTGTAGCCATGTTGACCTCGATGTCACCCACGACAGGCGCCAGTATGGCCTGCGGGCGGCGGTCCCCATTGGCCAGGGAGACACTCGAAGGCGGCCCGGCCTCCCCTAGTCGGCCAGGGGCGTGGCCGGCTCCCAATAGCCGGCTACTCCCTCCCTCGAAACATGTGCCTCATTAAGGAGACAAGACGAGGTAAGGCTACAGTGAGAGCCCGCAAGACGGCGGCACTGTAGCCACGCTTACCTCGACAAAGCCCTCGTCATCAGAGGGGAGGCAACAGTAACCAGCCGCCGACAAAGCCCCCAAGCGGTGGGGCTGGCCTGTCGGCCAAGAGGCCGGCAGCCGGTGGGACCCACCAGTCGGCGGGCCCCAATGGCCGGCGGAGAAGCCGGCGAGCATAGACACTGACGGCTGGGACCCGCGCCCAGCCAGATTACCATTGTACCCCTGGGGGTAGGCCTATATAAACCCCCCGGGACACCCATGCAAAGGGTTGATCTCATAGAGTTTCAGACACCACATAGAGAGAAAAGGAGAGCTAGCCTTGCCCTTCTTCTTCTTCTAGCCAAACAGCTCAAGGAGCACTTGTAGCCACTTGTATTGATCTAGTGATCATGCGGAGACCCCGCAGAGCAGGACTAGGGGTGTTATCTCCACGGAGAGCCCCGAACCTGGGTAAGATCCGCCGGCGTGCATGTCTTCGCCTCATCTCGTTTCCAGGCACCGGCGATGTCTTACTGGCTCCCACAATGATAAGCCACCCGTTGGCATATGTTGCACCTACCACCCGACATTTGGCGCCCACCGTGGGGCCAGGTGCACCGTCGTCCGGAGACCTATTCTGGACGGGAACCCTCTTCCTCCCCCGCGAGCGTAGCCAGCCTGTTACGCCCGATGGCGCTTGCCCCGACGCGCTGCAAGGCGTCGACGACGCCTGCGCGGCGAGCTGCCTCGCCGACCTCCTTGGCGAGACCCGCATCTCCGACGAGCCCACGTCCGACGCGGGCACGGACTACCCCGAGAGCCGCCTCGTCAGCCTTCTCGACCAGCTCCACGTCTCCAGCGAGCTTGCTGTGGACTTGGAGTCGGTTGGTTGCACCGACCTGATGCTTGTAGACTCCGACACGGCATCGCTCGACGCCTACCCCTCCGACCTTGCAGTCTTCGACGACCCTCTCCCTCGAGCTGACAGTGGCAGCAGCGCTGTCACTGAGGTGCTGGTCATCAGCCACACCGCCGACTCGGGCGAGAACGCCCACGACGCCCTACAAGCAGCGATGCATGACTTGTCCGTCCCCATCCCGGCCGACGCCGACGCCGAGACTCTGGAGGCACGCCGCCTCGCCCTCATCGCAGAGGGCCAGAAGATAGCCTCCATGAGACGCCTCACCGAGGCTCACCAGCGCGAAGTCGACCGCGCCGCCTTTGGTACGCCGCCTCATGGCGGGCCGAGCCAAGCCGGCCTCGTCAAGAAGCACGGTGCGGCCATTGCCAGCATGCTGGGGGCAGACCGCCCAGTCTACGCCACGCCGCTCGAGAATCTGCAAGCCGCGCAGGCGGCCGCAGAAGAGCTGAACGGGCTGGGGGCTGATGAGCTCTCCTACATGACAAGGCGCATCCAGCAGCCGATCGACGCGGCCGCAAAACGGCATGAAGTCGGCGCCCGCGCTGAGAGCCATCCACCATGCCGAGAACACGCCGCGTCATCCCGGTCGCCGACTGCGAGCGGCGCCCGCGCAAGGAAAGACAAGGAGCCGGCTGCCAGCCGCAGCCGGACTCGAATCACCATCGAGCGCGATGTAGTAGGCCGCCCTCGAGCGGTGGAGCGCCAAGGCAATCCGCCTCCTCCCCCGCCTCATGGGGAGAGATATCCCACCCCGCCGCCTGTCACGCATCCGACTCTCGGTGGCCGACTAGGCCACCACGAAGGAGTCGGCGAGAACGACGCCCGCCACCGGATCGACCGCCTAGCGCGATCCCTGGCGCTAGAAGAAGAAGACGATGTCGGCCCGCCTTACTTTGCCCCCCGCATCCGCGACGAGCCCTTCCCCAAAGGGTTCTCGCTCCCCAGAGACACACCCAAGTACAACGGCTCAGTGAAGCCGGAAGATTGGCTCATCGACTACTCTGCCGCTGTCAGCATAGCGAACGGCAACAGGCGCGTAGCCGTGAAGTACGTCCCTCTTATGCTTCAAGGCATGGCACGCACCTGGCTAAACAGCCTCAAGCCCTACAGCGTCAACAGCTGGCTGGACTTCACGGAAGTCTTCGTCGCAACTTCACCAGCATGTACAAGCGGCCTCCAAAGCCCCGCCAGCTCTCCTTGTGCGTCCAAGGGCCCAGCGAATCGACTCGCGATTACCTCACGCGGTGGGCCGAGCTCCGCAACTCCTGCGAGGGGGTGCACGAGGTTCAAGCCATCGAATACTTCACCGCCGGGTGCCGAGAGGGCACCCTCCTCAAGCACCGACTCCTCTGCGACGAGCCGGCTACCCTCGACGAGCTGCTGGTCATAGCCGACAAGTACGCCACGGCCGACTCCTCGATGAAGACCGGGCTCCGAGTGGACGCCTCTGGGAAGGTGCTCAATCCGGCTCCCAAGACGCCGGCTGGAGACTCCAACCGGCGCCCCTACCAAAACAACCACAAGCGCAAGGCCCCTATGCCGCCTTCCACCAGTCGGCAGGTCGCCACTGTTAAAGATGAGCAGCCCGAAGAGCGGCCCGCTCCCAAGAAGAAGGGCGGCAGGCCAGCTTGGCAGCCGGCCTTCTCCTACGAGCAGACTCTCGATGCCCCCTGCAAGTTTCATAGCGGCGCGAAGCCGTCCAACCACACGACCCGGAAGTGCCACTGGCTCACACGGATCTCCAAGTGCGAGGGGCTGGTGCCGCCTCCACCTCCCGGCCCGCCGCCTCCAGCCCCCCCCCAGCAGCCGGCTGCTCGACCAGTAGTCAGAGCCATTCAAGATGAGTTCCCAGATGAGCACGCCGCCTACGTCGTCTTCACGAGCCAGGTTGAAGACAAGCGCAGCCGGCGCCGACAGCACCAAGAGGTCAATGCAGTCGCCTCCAGCAACCCCGAGTTCATGCATTGGTCCGAAAGGCCTATCAGCTGGAGCCGGGCTGATCACCCAGAGGTGATGCCGTCTCCTGGCTCCTACGCATTGGTGTTGGATGTCACCCTCGCGACGGAGAGGCGAGCTGCCCGATTCTCCCGCGTGCTGATTGATGGCGGAAGCAGTATCAACATACTGTACCGTGACACCATGGAGAAGTTGAACCTCAAGGCGAAGCAGCTCATGCCAAGCCGGACCATGTTCCATGGCATCGTACCCGGCCTGTACTGTTCCCCAATCGGCAAGATCAAGATGGATGTTCTCTTCGGAGACAAGGATCACTTTCGCAGAGAAGCCATCTGGTTTGAAGTAGTGGACCTAGAGAGCCCTTACCACGCCTTGCTCGGCCGACCTGCCCTAGCCAAGTTCATGGTTGTGCCCCACTACGCCTACCTCAAGATGAAGATGCCGAGTTCGAAGGGGATCATCACTGTAGCCGACGACTACAAGAAGTCCATCGAGTGCGCTGCAGCCAGCAGCCGGCTGGCCGAGTTCCTCGTGGTTGCAGAAGAGAAGAAGATGCTGGAGCGAGTTGTGGCCATGGCCGGCAAGCATCCGGCCCTGTCCCCCAACCCCAAGGAATATGATGCGCAGGGCTCCTTCCAGCCTGCCAAGGAGACAAAGAAGATACCTCTGGACCTGGAGAACCCGGAGAGGTTTGCTGTCATTGGAGCAAACCTGGACAGTAAATAGGAAGGCGAGCTCGTCGACTTCCTCCGTGAGAATCGAGACATCTTTGCATGGTCCCCAAAGGACATGCCGGGTGTTCCGAAGGATTTTGCCGAGCACAAGTTACACGTCCGAGCGGACGCGAAGCTAGTCAAGCAGCCTCTCCGCCGACTGTCAGAGGAGAAGAGAAGAATCGTAGGAGAAGAGATAGCCCGGCTCCTTGCCGCCGGCTTTATTATGGAAGTGTTTTTCCCAGAGTGGCTTGCCAACCCAGTCTTGGTGTTGAAGAAGAACAACAAATGGCGTATGTGTATAGACTACACTAGCCTCAACAAAGCCTGCCCCAAAGATCTGTTTGCCCTACCACAGATTGATCAAGTGATAGACTTGTGACACCCAAAATTTTATTTGGCCTTTTCAAATTTTTTATTCTTGACTTGAGGGAGGTGTTTTAAATTTGTCTTCAAAAGAACCCTCCCTTTCAAAATATTTTTTTGGCAAGGGTTTTGTTTGGATTCACCCAAGACTTGATGTTGGTCTTGGAGGTTCTTTCTTTTTATTTGGACTCAAACCAAAATGCTTTTCACTTGGGAAAAATGCCTTTTGAAAATTCCTTTGAAAATGCCCTATGGCTTTTGGAATGATTCCTTGCCCCTTTCAACAAATCTCTCTTGCCATGACCTTAGTGCAAATCCACTCTCATAAACCTTTCCTCATCTTTGGATCATGATTTACATCAAATCCAGCAAGTTGAACCTCCCCATATATTTATTTTCCATTTAAATCTTATCAAAACAATTTCTGTCTTCTATTCTAGCCCTTGGAGATTTACAAAGGAGCTACCATTTCTGTTTTGATTTTTGCCCCCAAACCAATTTCCTCTTCCTAGTCCTTTGAACCCTCAACCAAGATCCATGAAGATCCACTGGTCTTCAGTTCAAATTTTCCAAACTATACTCGCTGCAAGTTTGGACCAGTTTTGCCAAATTTGATGAAATTCATTCAAATCCCTCTCCAAAAATTCTGAGAAAAATCAGGCAGCCCCTGGGTGCATTGTGAGGTCACCTCACCAAGTCCCAGCCCCAGGAAAATTTCTCATCATACCAAATCATTTCGTCGAACACCTACTGGACACTGTTTCTATAAGGTTCAGTCAAATTCAGTTAAAAGTGTCTGAATCACTGTCGTTTTCTTCAGTGTCTGTTGTCGATCTCGCCAGTGCCCGGCGTCGCCGTGTTTCCTGTCCCCTCCCCCTTGTCCTCTGCACCGCACAAGCGCCTGCATGCTTGCGGGCGTCGGCGACGAGCTGGAGGAGGTGCGCCGCCCCATGATCGACGCCAGCGGCGGCTTTGCGGCCGCCAGAGAGAGGCGCAGCGCAGACGGCGCCACCCAGTGCCGCCAAAGCCACCAGAGATCGCCGCGTGGTCTTCCACTCCCCAGTGCCGCCAAAGCCACCAGAGATCGCCGCGTGGTCTTCCACTCCCCAGTGCGCGCTGCCACCCTCGTCGTGAACCGCTGGGCGCGGAGCGCGCTCTCTGCCGCCGTCGTGCCCGTGCGGCCACCCCACCGTGGACCGGCGCCATTACGCCAAGACCGACCGGGATTAGCGGAGGAACGGCACCAGTACACCTCACTGATGCTGCCTGACCACCTAAACTCCCTGCCAAGCCACTGCCTCGCCGTAATTGCTCGCCGGAGCAACCCCGTTGACGGCCACCCCCTCGAGCCGCCTATAAATAGAGGCCCCGAGCTTCAGCTAGTACCCACACCACCTCTGCACTCCACCAAGACCCTGCCTAGCCACTGGAAGAGCCCCGAGGGAGTCTCCTTCCTCGACTCCGGCCGCCGCGACCCGCCGCGGGATCCAGCTCGATTCGCTCCCGTGCGTGCACCTCTGCCTCCCATCTCTTGCCAGTAGCTCTCTAGTACATCCCTCCTTCTGACCCGCACTTCAATTCGAAGTTTGCAGCACACCACCGGAGTTCCCCACCACCGCCCGAGCCGCCGTCCGCCGGAGAAAGTGTCGCCATCGACGCGGTGCTCCCCGACGCCCAAGTCCACCACCCACCGACGCGGAAGGACACGCTGATACTCTTGGTACACTCTGATCTCCCTGACTCGCCGTGGTTCGACGCCGGCGACCTCCGCAGTCTTCGGGCGCCGGCGAGGTTTTTCAAACCTGACATGTGGACCCCCCACGTCAGCCTCTCTTATTTCACCCCCGAAGCGTTTTCTGTTGGCGCCTTCGGGCAGAGTATGTTTTCTCTGTGGGCTGGCGCATTTCTATTCGAACCGTTTTCTGTTTTCTCAGTTAAGTCCCTGGAACTTCTGTGTTTCATTACAAATAAGTCCCTGGACAGAAACCCATATAACTTTTTGATAAAAAGTGATTTTTGAGTGATTCGTTTTTTGACAATCTTATAATTTTGTCTAGTTTTTTATGGGATTTATTTGGAAAAAATTTGGAGCAACTTTTATGCACGCGTTGGTTTTCACGTTAGTATGCCTTTTCGCTATACCGTAGGTTCCGGAGGAGGTGACGGAGCTGCGAACTTCGCCGAGCTAGACTCCGACTTCTCCGAACCAGGCAAGCATGTTTGAACCTTTGATATGATAGGTGTTGTGCATGTTTGCGTGAAAGGTTGTGCGTGGCATATGAGTATCGGTGAGTATCTCGTTGCTTGTGAGGCAACTACCCGTGTGTTCCAAAGTTACCTGTGATCTCCGATGAGAGATGGCCTAGTCATGTGGTGACATGAAGGGCAGCAAGGTGGTACTGTTGTAGCATGCCAGCCTTGCGTCATCCGACAATTTCCGACATTAACATGGACGGAGTCACGTTATCGTTCTTCCCCCTTCTGTGCTACCACTTGTTTTCTGCCAGAATGCGGTTTAGTAAGTTGGTAACCTCTTTCCGTGTACACACCAAATAGAGAGGCCGGGATGATGGTTCCATGGCCCTGGATTAAAGCCAGCCATCCGGTCAGGGGGCATGGGTGTTTCCGGTTGGGACCGAGAGGGGGGCACCCCTTAGAGCGCGCGTATAGAAATTTGATCCCATGCTACGCGAGGTTGTAGCCTCCCCGTCTCAAGGTTTTTCTTGAACGTTGCCGAGGGTGATTCCTGGCTTCGGATTGTTGAATGGGTGTGTACTGGTTAGATGTGTTTCTTCCAAAACACCGTAAACGGAACTAGTCCCCGTGACTACTGAAATCCGTTGGCTGTGGTTAAAGTACAACTCTGCAGAGTCAAATCCTTCCGAGTCATCGTATCCGAGGTCAAGTATCGTGATCAGCGTATCCATGTCTATGTCGTAACCTCGTGGTATATTCTTCTTTCCGATAAGTGAGTTAGAGTAGAAATCTTGGCTGAACGTTATTCCTGTGGATGGACTAACCCTGTTGTTTGTCTCATGTCTGATTATCCTCATGATATGATTTAAAATTCATGAGCTGCTAAGTAAGGAATATAAGCCCTTTATGTGATGTCGCCCAGACGTCCGACTGTGGCATGTTTGTCTCTTACTTTCAATATAAGTCCTTTATGTGATGTCGCTCAGACGTCCGACTGTGGCATGTTTGTCTCTTACTTTCAATATAAGCCCTTTATGTGATGTCGCTCAGACGTCCGACTGTGGCACGCATTGTCTTTCTTTTTCTGTTATAAGCCCTTTATGTGGTGTCGCCCCGACGCCCGACTGCGGCATTATTATTCTTGCAGTTTCCTCTCGAGGAGTCATTCAGACCCTCGTTTGGCACCGGTATTATTATTCTTGCAATTTCCTCTCGAGGAGTCATTCAGACCCTCGTTTGGCACCCAGTATTTATTTTGGGATTTCGGGAGGACTACCGCCCGACTTCTCTGTTATTTCCCCATGCATTATTTGTCTCTATGTCTGAACGCACTTGTTATTCTGTTCTTATGCTTCATGTTTACATTTGTTATATCTTATGTCCGAACTGTCTTGCGAGTACTTTCATAGTACTCACCTGGCTTGTTGATTTGGCCAGATGTTGACGAAGGCGATCTCTTGGATGAAGAGTTTGATAGTGAGTCCGATGCCTAGAGGAATCCCAGTCAGTCCTGTGCGATCCTGGATATTGGTCACTTGTATTATATATTCTTCCGCCACCCGCAATAGACCTCCTCGAGCTTCACCGCGACGCTCGAAGAGCTGTAGTTTGCAGGAGTCATGTCCACCGCTCCGCTGTGATTTTTCCACCACCGTTGTTATCATGAGTTAGTAGTTATGCCACCCTATCCGCCGTTATGTCTATTCAGCGTGCATGTAATAATTTGTTGAGCAGTCCCCGCTCAACCTTGTATTATATTCAGTACTCCTGGTATTTTTCTTCTGTGACCAAGATATTGTCTACCAGTGAGAAGGAATTCTTCTCTACTGGTCCGTAAAAGGGATTGGTCTCTCAATAAATATTTTATTGAAAAATTGGTCGTGACAAGCTTGGTATCAGAGCCAGGCTGACTATAGGAAGCCACTAGGTGCGATCGCTAATCGGTTATTAGCGTCTTTTGTGCTTTTCAGCATTGTGCAATTGTAGCTATTTTCTGTTGGTCATCATAAATTTATGACATGACTACTCAGAACTTTTGCCTACTTTTGTAGATGGCTGGCAGCAGCTGCGAGACTCGAGTGTTCACGAACGTGCCCGAGGGGTTTGTCAAACTCCTCGTCTCCATCACCAAGCTCGCGATCGGGCCAGCAACTCGCCCGGAGTTCACACTTTACCAGCACAAGCTCAGCGACGACGTGTCTATGCACCAAGCCGTGGTGCAATTCAAGGGAGTACGTTCTGCGGCTCGCCACTTCCGTTTTGTGGGAAGGGCCATGCCTACGGAGAGGCATGCCATGCAGATGGCTGCCCGTGAGGCAATAGCTCGCCTCCGGGATATCCTTCCTATGATGAAGACTCGTCGCTACCGCTACCTCCCATGCTATGTGCCATACACTTGTCACTATGCATTCGCCTGCCATCGGGGAGAACAAGATGAAGCCATCGAGATGGTTGTGGAGTATCTCAAGGCTCTGGAGGAATCTTTCGACAACCTCGTGGACGGTCTTGTGGCTACCCGCATGGACTTAGTCCGGGGCGGTCCTGCCAGCAGGAAGGAGCTTCTCCTCACAGCACCGCCTCTAACATTCATCTCGTCTTCAGCCTCTTATGCACCGGCCGTTTTGGCCACTGCTCGTCGTCTGCCTACCACTGAGGAGTTCGACCGAGTCATCGCTCCTACTCCAGTCAGAGCTGCACCGCCTGCCGCACCCGCTCTGCCGCCTATCGCCCCCGTACCATCACCGCGGCGCAGTGCTACGCGCTAGGAACCTACTAGAGAGGAGGTGGAGGTTGAATCCCCTGCACCGCTGAGTCTTGCCCTCGGCAAGGGAAAGGACATCGTCACCATCTCCGACTGAGAGCGCCGAGTAGCCGCGCGTTATGTCTGCTTGTATGATGTGTTTTATCTGTACGCTAGTTTGTATTAGTGTGTTCGCTGTTTTCCGGAGGAGTATGCTAGTCTAGATAACATGTCAGGATTGTGTACGCACATCCTGAGTGTTGTATCGTGTGTTTGCTTTTCGTGTGTAAGATTTGGGTTAAGCAGTTCGTCTTCATGCAAAAATCGTTTATGCTTTCTTGAAAAAAATCTTGAGGTCTTTTAAGTTTTTGCCTTCACAAGATTTTCCTTGTACCTCACAGTTCTTCTCATGAGTTTTGCAAAATAATACCCCATACTGGAAAAATGTCTCGTCCGTGGACTCGTTCCATGCCCAATCAGCCAGAAGAAGTTTATGGGACACAGACTAGCAACAACTTCACTCAGGGTCAGTCCAGTCAACAGGACAGCAAAGCAGCCCTGTCTCAAGTATGCCATCTCTTCGAACAAAGCCAGCAACAGCACCAAGAGATGATGAATCACGTCATCAATATGGGAAACCACCGTGAACCCTATCAACCTCATTCCAAGTTATCTGAGTTACAGAAGACTCGCCCTTCAACGTTTGCTCACACCGATAGGCCGCTAGAAGCCGACGATTGGCTTCAGGACATCGAAAGGAAGCTGATTATTGCTCAGTGTTCAGATCATGAGAAGGTGCTTTATGCACCACACTACCTTACTGGAGCAGTTGCAGCATGGTGGGAAAACTTCCTACACATGCATCCTAGTGAACACAACATCACCTGGGAAGAATTCAAGGAAGGCTTTCGTGGGGCATACATCCCCAGGAGCATCATAAAAATCAAGAAGAGAGAATTTGACAATCTCAAGCAAAGAGGCATGTCGGTGACAGAATACAACGGTCAGTTTACCCAGCTATCTCGTTATGCCTACGACGAGCACATGACAGAGAACAAGAAGATGGAAAAATTCCTGGACGGCCTGGCACCAGCCCTAAGATGCCAACTGGTGGTACACACTTTCCCGGATTTTAAAACCCTGGTTGACAAGGCCATTACCTTGGAGAATGAGCGCCGCAGCCTGGAGGATATCCGTAAGCGGAAAAGGGACAAGACGACCCTCGCTCGCAACAACCGAAGCAAGACTGAGGTTCCAAGGACAGGAGCAAGGAAATCCACGACTACTGATCTAAGGCCCGTCAGACAGTTTCATGCTAGGGACAAGGAGTTCACGTACCATCTAGGGGTCACATGCTATGCTTGTGGAGAAGAAGGGCACTATGCTAAACAGTGCCCAAAACCGAGGAACTCGGCCCCCAAGCCGAACAATGGTGGAAACAATCCAGCCCCCAAGCGCAAAAATTTCAATCCCAACAACAATCACAGGAAGGGTCACCTGAACCATGTGACCAGGGAAGAAGCGTAGAATGCCCCAGACATCGTGCTCGGTACGTTCCCTGTCAACACAGTACCTGCCACGGTTTTGTTTGATTGTGGAGCTTCCCATTCGTTCGTTTCGAAGAGTTTTGTTTTGCAACATGGTTTTCCGATACTTCCCTTGGAAAAATCTATGATCATCAAGTCCCCCGGGAATAAGCAAATCGCTCAGAGTTACTGCCAAGGAGTGATCATTGAATTCGAAGGACTACAGTTCCAAGCCAATCTCATCGTGTTGGAAAATAAAGGACTGGATGTCATTTTAGGGATGGACTGGTTGACCACCAACAAAGGATTCATCAACTGTTTCAATCGGACCGTGATTCTCACTCACCACCACGGCAAGACAATAAAGGTTGCAGCTCAGGAAAGGCCACGGTCACGGCAACCAAAGCTGAACAAAGTGGACATTTCAGAACTGAGAAAAGTTCCAGTGGTATGCGAGTTCCCTGATGTATTTCCTGAAGAACTACCAGGCATGCCACCAGACCGAGAGATAGAGTTCAGCATCGAACTAGCACCTGGCACCGCTCCCATCTATAAGAAACCTTATAGAATGGCACCCTCAGAATTGGTGGAGTTGAAGAAGCAGATAAAGGAATTATTGGACAAAGGATTTATTCGAGCCAGCTCCTCACCATGGGGTTCGCCAGTATTATTCGCCAAGAAAAAGGATGGGACACTGAGACTGTGTATAGACTATTGAGCCCTCAATATGGTCACCATCAAAAACAAATATCTGATGCCATGGATAAATGATTTGTTTGACCAGCTCGCACAAGCCAAGGTGTTCTCAAAAATTGATTTGAGATCGGGATATCACCAATTGAAAGTACGGACAGAAGATATCCCCAAGACAGCATTCACTTCTAGATATGGGTTATATGAGTTCATAGTGATGCCTTTTGGACTAACGAACGCCCCCGCATATTTCGTCCACCTCATGAACAAAGTGTTCATGAAATTCATGGACAAATTTGTTGTGGTGTTCATTGACGATATTCTGGTTTACTCAAGGACACCGGAAGAGCATACTGAGCATCTCAGAATTGTTTTGGGAGAATTGAGGAAACATCAGTTGTATGCCAAATTTAGCAAGTGTGAATTTTGGCTAAAACAAGTTGGTTTCCTAGGCCACATATTAAACCAAGAAGGCATGGCCGTAGACCCAGAGAAAGTCAAAGCCATACATGACTGGAAGCCACCCACCAACGTGACAGATGTGCGGAGTTTCCTGGGAATGGCCGGATATTACGGAAGATTTATTGAAGGATTCTCCACTATGGCAAAACCAATAACACAGTTGCTCAAGAAAGACAAGAAATTTGTATGGACGGAAGCATGCGAGAAAAGCTTCCAAGAACTCAAGAAGAAACTAACAACCGCACCGGTCTTAACTGTGCCAGACATACACAAGAGTTTTGAAGTGTATTGTGACGCGTCCCGAAAGGGTCTCAGGTGTGTACTAATGCAGGATGGCAAAGTTGTCGCGTATGCCTCCAGGCAGCTGCGAACACATGAGGAAAATTACCCAACACATGACTTGGAGCTAGCAGCAGTCATACATGCACTCAAGGAGTGGAGGCACTTTTTGTTGGGAAATCGCTGTGAAATATATACGGACCATAAGAGCCTTAAATATATTTTCACTCAACCAGAGCTAAACTTACGCCAACGACGCTGGTTGGAATTGGTCAAGGACTATGATGTCGGTATTCACTACCATCCAGGGAAAGCAAATATAGTGGCCGATGCCCTTAGTCGAAACCCCAGCCCGGACAACGACGGTTCCCAAAACTTGAGGCCTGAGTTTCAGCAAGAGTTCGCTAGGCTCAACATGGTGTTAATCTCTAAGGGCACCATATCAAATCTGGAGATACGATCCACCCTAGTGGAACAAATTAAGAAGGCTCAACAGGGACATCCCAGCATCGAAGGTATAAGAAAGAAAATGAACCTCAGTAAGGCTTCAGAGTTCGCCACAGACAGCGAAGGAATATTATGGTACGGAGACAGACTTTGCGTACCTAACATTGAGGAACTCAAGCAACAAATCTTAACCGAAAGCCACACCGCTCCATACTCGATCCACCCTGGAGGAACCAAAATGTACAGGACATTCAGGAAAGATTTTGGTGGCACGGTATGAAAAGGGATATAGCCACATTTATTGCTTGTTGCGATTCATGTCAGCGCATGAAGGCCGAGCATCAAAAGCCAGCAGGTTCTACTCCAGCCAAACAGGATACCAGAGTGGAAATGGGATGAAATAGGGATGGACTTCATTATCGGACTACCTCGATCACAACGCGGAAATGACGCCATATGGGTCATCACAGACCGACTAACCAAGGTTGCTCATTTCATTCCCGTGAAGACTACCTACTCCACACAAAGGCTGGCCAAGCTTTATCTCTCTCGTATAGTTTGTTTGCATGGAGTCCCAAAGACTATAATATCCGACCGAGGCACTCAATTTGTCTCCAAATTTTGGGATTACCTACAACAAGCTCTGGGCACGCAACTAGCTTTCAGTACAGCGTACCACCCTCAGACTGATGGACAAACGGAACGTATGAACCAAATCCTAGAGGATATGCTGAGAGCCTGTGTGCTCACCTATGGATCCAGTTGGGAAGAGAGTTTGTCGTATGCCGAGTTTACTTACAACAACAGTTACCAAGCCAGCTTGCAAATGGCACCCTTTGAAGCATTGTACGGACGGAGGTGTCGTACCCCACTGAATTGGTCAGAAACAGGTGACAGTCGTATCTTCGGCCCAGACATGCTCAAGGAGGCCGAGGAGAAAGTTAAACAGATCAGGGACAGACTCAAGACAGCACAGAGCCGACAAAAGAGCTACTACGATCAAAAACATCGTGAGGTCAGCTTTGAACCCGGTGATTCCGTATACCTACGAGTGTCTCCTATGAGGGGCCTGCAACGGTTCAAAATTAAGGGGAAGCTAGCCCCGAGATTTATTGGACCATTCTGTATAATTGCATGAAGAGGCACGGTGGCCTACCAACTAGACCTACCCAAGGAGCTGTCAGACGTCCATGACGTATTCCACGTCTCACAATTGAGAAAATGTGTAAGTAACCCGGAGAAGCATGTATCTCATGAGAGCATTGATGTACAACCAGACCTCACCTACAGAGAGAGGCCAGTAAAGATATTGGAAGTGTCTGAACGGAGGACCCGTCAGAAAACGACAAAAAAATTCAGAGTTCAGTGGAGCAACCACACTGAGGATGAAGCTACATGGGAAAGGGAAGATTTTCTTCAGGCAGAATATCCATATCTATTCGAGGATCAGCTGAAATCTCGAGGACGAGATTATTCCTAAGGGGCTAGGTGTTGTGACACCCAAAATTTTATTTAACCTTTTCAAAAAATTTATTCTTGACTTGAGGGAGGTGTTTTAAATTTGTCTTCAAAAGAACCCTCCCTTTCAAAATATTTTTTTTGGCAAGGGTTTTGTTTGGATTCACCCAAGACTTGATGTTGGTCTTGGAGGTTCTTTCTTTTTATTTGGACTCAAACCAAAATGCTTTTCACTTGGGAAAAATGCCTTTTGAAAATTCCTTTGAAAATGCCCTATGGCTTTTGGAATGATTCTTTGCCCCTTTCAACAAATCTCTCTTGCCATGACCTTAGTGCAAATCCACTCTCATAAACCTTTCCTCATCTTTGGATCATGATTTACATCAAATCCAGCAAGTTGAACCTCCCCATATATTTATTTTCCATTTAAATATTATCAAAATAATTTCTGTCTTCTATTCTAGCCCTTGGAGATTTACAAAGGAGCTACCATTTCTGTTTTGATTTTTGCCCCCAAACCAATTTCCCTTCCTAGTCCTTTGAACCCTCAACCAAGATCCATGAAGATCCACTGGTCTTCAGTTCAAATTTTTCAAACTATACTTGCTGCAAGTTTGGACCAGTTTTGCCAAATTTGATGAAATTCATTCAAATCCCTCTCCAAAAATTCTAAGAAAAATCAAGCAGCCCCTGGGTGCATTGTGAGGTCACCTCACCAAGTCCCAGCCCCAGGAAAAATTTTCTTCATACCAAATCATTTCGTCGAACACCTACTGGACACTGTTTCTATAAGGTTCAGTCAAATTCAGTTAACAGTGTCTGAATCACTGTCGTTTTCTTCAGTGTCTGTTGTCGATCTCGCCAGTGCCCGGCGTCGCCGTGTTTCCTGTCCCCTCCCCCTTGTCCTCTGCACTACACGAGCGCCTGGATGCTTGCGGGCGTCGGCGACGAGCTGGAGGAGGTGCGCCGCCCTGTGACCGACGCCAGCAGCGGCTTTGCGGCCGCCAGAGAGAGGCGCAGCGCAGACGGCGCCACCCAGCGCCGCCCAAGCCACCGGAGATCGCCGCGTGGTCTTCCACTCCCCAGTGCGCGCTGCCACCCTCGTCGTGAACCGCTGGGCGCGGAGCACGCTCTCTGCCGCCGTCGTGCCCGTGCGGCCACCCCACCGTGGACCGGCGCCATTACGCCAAGACCGACCGGGATTAGCGGAGGAACGGCACCAGTACACCTCACTGATGCTGCCTGACCACCTAAACTCCCTGCCAAGCCACTGCCTCGCCGTAATTGCTCGCCGGAGCAACCCCGTTGACGGCCACCCCCTCGAGCCGCCTATAAATAGAGGCCCCGAGCTTCAGCTAGTACCCACACCACCTCTGCACTCCACCAAGACCCTGCCTAGCCACTGGAAGAGCCCCGAGGGAGTCTCCTTCCTCGACTCCGGCCGCCGCGACCCGCCGCGGGATCCAGCTCGATTCGCTCCCGTGCGTGCACCTCTGCCTCCCATCTCTTGCCAGTAGCTCTCTAGTACATCCCTCCTTCTGACCCGCACTTCAATTCGAAGTTTGCAGCACACCACCGGAGTTCCCCACCACCGCCCGAGCCGCCGTCCGCCGGAGAAAGTGTCGCCATCGACGCGGTGCTCCCCGACGCCCAAGTCCACCACCCACCGACGCGGAAGGACACGCTGATACTCTTGGTACACTCTGATCTCCCTGACTCGCCGTGGTTCGACGCCGGCGACCTCCGCAGTCTTCGGGCGCCGGCGAGGTTTTTCAAACCTGACATGTGGACCCCCCACGTCAGCCTCTCTTATTTCACCCCCAAAGCGTTTTCTGTTGGCGCCTTCGGGCAGAGTACGTTTTCTCTGTGGGCTGGCGCGTTTCTATTCGAACCGTTTTCTGTTTTCTCAGTTAAGTCCCTGGAACTTCTTTGTTTCATTACAGATAAGTCCCTCGACAGAAACCCTTATAACTTTTTGATAAAAAGTGATTTTTGAGTGATTCTTTTTCAGACAATCTTATAATTTTGTCTAGTTTTTTATGGGATTTATTTGCAAAAAATTTGGAGCAACTTTTATGCACGCGTTGATTTTCACGTTAGTATGCCTTTTTGCTATACCGTAGGTTCTGGAGGAGGTGACGGAGCTACGAACTTCCCCGAGCTAGACTCCGACTTCTCCGAACCAGGCAAGCATGTTTGAACCTTTGATATGATAGGTGTTTTGCATGTTTGCGTGAAAGGTTGTGCCTGGCATATGAGTATCGGTGAGTATCTCGTTGCTTGTGAGGCAACTAACCGTGTGTTCCAAAGTTACCTGTGATCTCCGATGAGAGATGGCCTAGTCATGTGGTGACATGAAGGGCAGCAAGGTGGTACTGTTGTAGCATGCCAGCCTTGCGTCATCCGACAATTTCCGACGTTAACGTGGACGGAGTCACGTTATCGTTCTTCCCCCTTCCGTGCTACCACTTGTTTTCTGCCAGAATGCGGTTTAGTAAGTTGGTAACCTCTTTCCGTGTACACACCAAACAAAGAGGCCGAGAAGATGGTTCCATGGCCCTTGATTAAAGCCAGTCATCCGGTCAGGGGGCATGGGTGTTTCCGGTTGGGACCGAGAGGGGGGCACCCCTTAGAGCGCGCGTATAGAAATTTGATCCCATGCTACGCGAGGTTGTAGCCTCCCCGTCTCAAGGTTTTTCTTGAACGTTGCCGAGGGTGATTCCTGGCTTTGGATTGTTGAAGGGGTGTGTACTGGTTAGATGTGTTTCTTCCAAAACACCGTAAACGGAACTAGTCCCCATGACTACTGAAATCCATTGGCTGTGGTTAAAGTACAACTCTGCAGAGTCAAATCCTTCCGAGTCATCGTATCCGAGGTCAAGTATCGTGATCAGCGTATCCATGTCTATGTCGTAACCTCGTGGTATATTCTTCTTTCCGATAAGTGAGTTAGAGTAGAAATCTTGGCTGAACGTTATTCCTGTGGATGGACTACCCTGTTGTTTGTCTCATGTCTGATTATCCTCATGATATGATTTAAAATTCATGAGCTGCTAAGTAAGGAATATAAGCCCTTTATGTGATGTCGCCCAGACATCCGACTGTGGCATGTTTGTCTCTTACTTTCAATATAAGTCCTTTATGTGATGTCGCTCAGACGTCCGACTGTGGCATGTTTGTCTCTTACTTTCAATATAAGCCCTTTATGTGATGTCGCTTAGACGTCTGACTGTGGCACGCATTGTCTTTCTTTTTCTGTTATAAGCCCTTTATGTGGTGTCGCCCCGACGCCCGACTGCGGCATTATTATTCTTGCAGTTTCCTCTCGAGGAGTCATTCAGACCCTCGTTTGGCACCGGTATTATTATTCTTGCAGTTTCCTCTCGAGGAGTCATTCAGACCCTCGTTTGGCACCCAGTATTTATTTTGGGATTTCGGGAGGACTACCGCCCGACTTCTATGTTATTTCCCCATGCATTATTTGTCTCTATGTCTGAACGCACTTGTTATTCTGTTCTTATGCTTCATGTTTACATTTGTTATATCTTATGTCCGAACTGTCTTGCGAGTACTTTCATAGTACTCACCTGGCTTGTTGATTTGGCCAGATGTTGACGAAGGCGATCTCTTGGATGAAGAGTTTGATAGTGAGTCCGACGCCTAGAGGAATCCCAGTCAGTCCTGTGCGATCTTGGATATTGGTCACTTGTATTATATACGCTTCCGCCACCCGCAATAGACCTCCTCGAGCTTCACCGCAACGCTCGAAGAGCTGTAGTTTGCAGGAGTCATGTCAACCGCTCCGCTGTGATTTTTCCACCACCGTTGTTATCATGAGTTAGTAGTTATGCCACCCTATCCGCCGTTATGTCTATTCGGCGTGCATGTAATAATTTGTTGAGCAGTCCCCGCTCAACCTTGTATGATATTCAGTACTCCTGGTATTTTTCTTCTATGACCAAGATATTGTCTACCAGTGAGAAGGAATTCTTCTCTATTGGTCCGTAAAAGGGATTGGTCTCTCAATAAATATTTTATTGAAAAACCGGTCGTGACAAGACTCCACAGCCGGATGCGAGCTCTTGAGTTTCTTGGATGCCTACTCTGGCTACCACCAGATTAAGTTGGACCCAGCTGATCGCCTGAAGACCGCCTTCATCACACCATTCGGAGCTTTCTGCTACCTGACTATGACATTCGGCTTGAGAAATGTCGGTGCCACTTTTCAGCGTTGCATGCAGAAATGCCTCCTCAAGCAGCTCGGCAGAAATGCCCACGTCTATGTAGACGATATTGTGGTGAAGACGGAGAAGCGCGACACTCTGCTAGAAGACCTCAAAGAGACATTTGACAACTTGCGCCGGTTCTAGATCAAGCTCAACCCCGAGAAATGCGTGTTCGGAGTGCCGGCCGGCCAGCTCCTAGGCTTTTTGGTCTCCGAACACGGCATCGAGTGCAATCCAGTGAGGATCAAGGCCATTGAGAGAATGGCGATTCCTACCAAGCTACGAGACGTCCAGAAGTTTACCGGGTGCCTGGCCTCCTTAAACCGTTTCATCGGCCGGCTAGGAGAGAACGCTCCCCCCTGTACCGGCTCATGAAGAAATCCAGCCACTTCGAGTGGAACGACCAAGCGGACCAAGCTTTTCATGAGTTGAAGAAGATGCTGACCACGCCGCCTGTCTTGGCGGCGCTGACTGAGAAAGAGCCCATGCTCCTGTACATCGCCGCGACTAGCCGAGTGGTCAGTCATTGTGGTCCAGCGCCCAGAAGAAGGCCGAGCTCAGTTAGTCCAGAGGCCGGTGTATTATTTGAGCGAGGTGCTGTCCACCTCGAAGCAAAACTACCCGCACTACCAGAAGATGTGCTATGGTGTGTACCTCGCTGCCCAGAAGCTGAAGCCCTACTTTCAAGAGCATCCCATCACGGTCGTATGCACTGCCCCGCTGGCCGAGATCATAGGCAGCCGGGATGCGTCCGGCCGGGTGGCTAAGTGGGCCATCGCGCTGGCGCCTTATACGATTTTCTACCAGCCCCGCACCGCCATCAAGTCCCAAGCATTAGCCGACTTCCTTGTCGACTGGGCCGAGACCCAGTACCTCCCGCCGGCTCCCGACTCCACTCATTGGCGGATGCACTTCGACGGGTCCAAGATGCGCACCGGCTTGGGAGCCGGCATCGTCCTCACCTCTCCCAAGGGCGACAAACTTAGATATACATTGCAAATCCACTTTGCCGCCTCCAACAATGTGGCCGAGTATGAGGCGCTCATACATGGGCTCCGGCTGGCCAAAGAGCTTGGCATCTGCAAGATCCTATGCTATGACGACTCAGATTTGGTTGTCCAACAATCATCTGGCGACTGGGACGCCAAGGACGCAAACATGGCGAGCTACTCCTTCCTCGTGCAGCAAATCAGCGGATACTTTGAAGGGTGTGAGTTCCTCCACGTGCCACGGGCCGACAACGACCAAGCAGATGCCCTGGCACGAATCGGCTCCACCCGTCAGGCTATACCAACCGGCGTCTCTCTCCAACGACTCCTCAAGCCGTCTGTCAAGCCGTCTCCAGAATCAGAATCCATCTTCGTACCGCATGACCCTGACGCAGTCAGATCCGACTTGGGGAACCCAGCAGGCGGCTCGGGGACTTCGACAGGCGGCCCGGGGACTGCCGTAGTCACACCCGGCTCGAGGACTTCAAAACCCGGCCCGCGGACTGCAGCAGTCGGCCCGGGGACTGCAATGACACATTAAGCGGCGGCCGACTCCAACTCCTCGCCACCCAACCCGCCCACTCCAACACACCCAGCTTCTAGGCTTTTTGGTCTCCGAACGCGGCATTGAGTGCAACCCTGTGAAGATCAAGGCCATTGAGAGAATGGAGATTCCCACCAAGTTGCGAGACGTGCAGAAGTTCACCGGGTGCCTGGCCTCCCTAAACCGCTTCATCAGCCGGCTAGGAGAAAAGGCTCTCCCCCTGTACCGACTCATGAAGAAATCCACTCACTTCGAGTGGAACGACCAAGCAGACCAAGCCTTCCATGAGTTGAAGAAGATGCTGACCACTCCACTTGTCCTGGCGGCGCCGACTGAGAAGGAGCCCATGCTCCTCTACATTGTCGCGACTAGCCGAGTGGTCAGCACAGTCATCGTGGTCCAGCGCCCAGAAGAAGGCCGAGCCCAATTAGTCCAGAGGCCGGTATAGTATTTAAGCGAAGTACTATCCACCTCAAAGCAAAACTACCCGCACTACCAGAAGATGTGCTATGGAGTGTACTTCGCCGCCAAGAAGCTGAAGCCCTACTTTCAAGAGCATCCCATCACGGTCGTATGCACCGCCCCGCTTGCCGAGATCATAGGCAGCCGGGATGCATCCGGCCGGGTGGCTAAGTGGGCCATTGCGCTGGCTCCTTACACAATCTTCTATCAGCCCCGCACCGCCATCAAGTCTCAAGCATTGGCCGAATTCCTTGTCGACTGGGCCGAGACCCAGTACCTACCGCCGGCTCCCGACTCCACTCATTGGCGGATGCACTTCGACGGGTCCAAGATGCGCACCGGCTTGGGAGCCGGCATCGTCCTCACCTCTCCCAAAGGCGACAAGCTCAAATACACGCTGCAAATCCATTTTGTCGCCTCCAACAATGTGGCTGAGTACGAGGCGCTCATACACGGGCTCCGGCTAGCCAAAGAGCTCGGCATACGCCGGATCCTGTGTTATGGCGACTCAGACTTGGTGGTCCAGCAGTCATCTGGCGACTGGGACGCCAAGGATGCAAACATGGCGAGCTATCGATTCCTCGTGCAGCAGATCAGTGGATACTTTGAAGGGTGCGAGTTCCTTCACATGCCACGGGCCGACAACGACCAAGCAGATGCCCTGGCACGGATCGGCTCCACCCGACAGGCTATACCAACCGGTGTCTCTCTCCAGCGCCTCCTCAAGCCGTCTATCAAGCTGTCTCCAGAATCGGCCTCTATCTTTGTACCGCCCGCCCCTGATGCAGCCGGATCCGACTGGAGGAACCCAGCAGGTGGCTCTGGGACCTCGACAAGCGGCCCGGGGACTGCCGTAGTCGCACCCGGCTTGGGGACTTCAGAACCCGGCCCGGGGACTGCAGCAGTCGGCCCGGGGACTGCAGCGACACAAGAAGCGGTGGCCGACTCCAACTCTCCACCACCCAACCCACCCACCCGGGTCACAGTGGCCGTACTGACAGTAGAAGAAGTCACAGCTGCATCATGGGCCCAGCCCATCCTCAACTTCCTAGTCAACAAGAGCTGCCGACTGAGATCTCGGCAAGACTAGTGCAACGCCGAGCCGGAGCATATGCAATAATAAACAGAGAACTTGTCAAGCGTAGCGTCACTGGAGTCTTCCAGCGCTGTGTCGAGCCAAGAAGGGCATAGCAATCCTCAAGGATATCCACCAAGGCGAATGCGGCCACCACGCAGCCTCAAGATCACTTGTAGCCAAAGCTTTCCGCCATGGCTTCTTCTGGCCGACTGCTTTGGAAGATGCCAAAGAATTAGTCAAATGCTGCAAAGGATGCCAAGTCTTCAGTTCCAAGCAACACTTGCCGGCTTCTGCACTCAAGACCATCCCCCTCACCTGGCCCTTTGCCGTTTGGGGGCTGGACATGGTGGGCCCATTCAAGATAGCCCGCGGCGGCATGACACATCTGCTTGTCGCCATGGACAAATTTACCAAGTGGATCGAAGAGAAGCCGATCAAGAAGCTGAACAGGCCGACTGCCGTGACATTCATCGCCGACATCACTACTCGGTATGGTGTGCCACACAGCATCATCACCGACAACGGCACAAATTTTGCCAAGGGAGCACTGGCACGTTTCTACGCGACACAGGGCATCCTACTGGACTTAGCGTCCGTTGCCCACCCGCAGTCAAATGGCCAGGTCGAGCGAGCAAACGGCCTCATCCTCTCCGGCATCAAGCCCCGACTGGTCGTACCACTGGAGCGTTCAGCCGGCTGCTGGCTCGATGAGCTGCCGGCTGTCCTCTGGAGTTTGCGTACTACCCCAAACAAGTCAACCGGCTTCACTTCGTTCTTCCTTGTATATGGTGCCGAGGCCGTCATCCCAACTGACATCGAGTTCGACTCACCTCGGGTCACCATGTACACGGAGGCGGAGGCCAAGGAAGCACGAGAAGACGGCGTCGACCTGCTGGAAGAAGGCCGGCTGTTAGCACTCAGCCGGTCCGCCATCTACCAGCAGGGTTTGCGCCGTTACCACAACCGGAAGGTCAAGCCAAGATCCTTCCAAGAGGGCGACCTTGTGCTCCGGCTGATCCAGCGAACAGCCGGCTAGCACAAGCTCTCGGCCCCTTGGGAAGGCCCTTTCGTCGTCAGCAAGGCACTAGGCAACGACTCCTACTACCTAATCGACGCACAGAAGCTAAGAGCATGCAAGAGGGATGATTCCGGCAAGGAGTCGGAACGACCATGGAACGCAAACCTCCTGAGAAGATTTTACAGTTGAAAGCAGTATGTATCATGCTACCTTTTTTGTATTAAGTACGAGACAAACGGGCCCCCCGAGGCGCACTCGGGGACTGCCCTCCTTTATCTATGAATGACGAGTGTCATATTCATGAATGTATTATTACATTTGATTTTTTATCTGGCACCGGGTTCGACTAGTCGGCCCGGGGACTGGCCGCCTTAAGTTATATTAAAAGTTCTACCTGAAGTTAGACAAGTAGTGTGCCAGCACCCGAGCCCTCTCTTGTTGAAAGTCGCAGCTCGAAGAACCGACTGTTCGACTGGCAAGAGCCAAAGGCAGAAAGGATGCCCACACAAAAAATGTCTAAGGACTAACGAACTTATATAACACAAGCCGGCCTCCAACCACGCCTACCGGCTGTCAAAATAGCCGGCTGGCCGGCTTCCCAGTCACTTCGCTACAATCCAACAAAGCTAGAGTACTTGCCCTTCCAACCGGCCAAGCACTTCTCCAGCCACAGACTGCAGAGCAGCTGTCCGGCTGGGAAGGCGGCAACCAAGGGAGGGCGGCAAAGGAAACAGCCGAAGGATAAAAAGCAAAGAACAAGGGAAAGCCAAACGCATGCATAATTATATTTACACATAAGGCCTTCAACAGGCCGGCAGTCAATATAGTTCGAATACACCCCAGTAGGTGGAATTGTGCAAACTTAACAAAATACTGTTCCAAGAGCAATAAAACAGGAAAGTAGAGGCAGCAGATTAGACTAAGGGCGCAGCAGGGGAGCCAGGCTGGTCGGTGGAGCCGGCGGCGCCGGCTGGAGGAGTGACCGGCTGGTGAGTCTCGGCTTGATCATCGCCGGCTGCAGGCGGTGCGCCCGTGCGTGCCTTGTTGCTGGAGGCACGGTCAAGATGAGGCTGACCGGCCGCTCCACCATCTGGCGCGGCGTCTTCACCCTCCTCCTTCTCCCCCTCGCCCTCGTCGCTGGAGTCGATCTCCTCCGCCGAGTCCTCGCCGTCTGCCGGGTTCAGCCCGAACCACTCCTCCGGCTGGGCAACGCCGTTGTCGTCCACTTCAGGAGCGAAGGCCCTGGTGTCAGTGTAGTCGGCGATCGCCGAGGCTCGCTGGATGATAGCCGGCCGCACCGGCTCCAGCTCCGTGTCGGCCTCCTGCCGCCAGGTGGCCAGCTGGTCCAAACTCAGCTCGGGATACCAGGCCTTGACGAACTCCAGCGCCCGCCTGGCGCCGGACCGAGCCGCAGAAGCGTTCCAGGCCTCGAAGCGGCCGGCCGCCACTTCTAGCCAGTCGGCAGTCCAACTGGGAGTGCGGGGAATTACCTCACCAGGCCAGCACCTGCGCCCCGACACGCTGAAGCCGGCGGAGCATGCGGTGAGCCGGCTGGAGGCGGGCTTGAATCGCCAAGAGCTGTTCCTCCAGGGACCGACGAGCGTTCGGCGCGACCTCGGCGCCAGCCTGCCTTTGTGCCTCGCGGTGGGCCTCGACAACCTGGTTGGCGGCAGTAGAGTAGCCAGGGAAGTACTCTGCGCAAGAAAGAAAGAGAAAGAAGAGAAAAACACCAAGCCAGAAAATGAACCAAACGGCAAGCGGCAAGCAAGGGATGAAGAAGAGGGCGGCCTACCATCAACCAAGTCTTCAATCTGGCCGTAGCCGTTGATCAACGACTGCCTCGCCTCGGCCCAGCTTGCTGCTTCTGTCTCATATTCAGCTTGAAGGGCGGCCTCGCTGTCCTGCACCGCCTTCAGGGCCGCCTTGTGGCTCTCCTCCTGGTCGGCTAGCCTCTTGGCCAGGCGGTCACGCTCCTGGGCCAAGGCGTCAAACTCGGCCTCCTTAGCACGAAGGGCAGCCTGAGTCCCGCCCAGCTGCTCCCTCAGTGTGGCGTTGGCCGCTGCAGGCATGGCAAAGAAGAAAGAAGCAATAAGGAAGAAGTCGTCAAGAAAGATCCGACCCGACTGCTCAGCAGTCGGCCCGAATCTCGGGGACTACACCCAGTGGGTGCGCTGACGCGCCCCCACATGAGAAAAAAGATGAAGTACTTACCCCGGCTCTCAGATAGATCAACATTCTTCTGGGTCAGCTCCCGAGCCTGGGAGTTGAAGGCAGCCGCGCGGAGGTTGTGGTAGTCCTGCAAGTCAGGCAGAGAAGCGAATAAGAACAAGATAGCAAACAAAGCTAGCTAAGAAGTTCCAAGCCGCCTGCTGAGCAGCCGACTCGGAACTCGGGGACTACACCCAGTGGGTGCGCTGACGCGCCCCCACGGAAGAAACCAAGATCAAAAAAGCAAAAACGGGAAGACTAACCCGAATGGCCGCCCGCGTCGCAAGGAACTCATCATTGTATTTCCTCAGCGCCGCAGCCTGGGACTGAAGCCGGTTCCGGACTTCCTGCGCCGCCACGTTCACCACGGCCGTCCCTCCACCCGGCGTCCACCCCGAGTTGGCGCTGGCCGCCACCACGTCCCGGGCCGACGAGCCGGAGCCCGCGGCCTTCTGCGGGTCCGAAGTGGCTTTCCCCGCGCACTGGCGCGATGGCGACTGGACCACCAGGTCCGTCCTCGTAGCCGGTTCGCCCCTAGCCGGTTGCGCCGGCGGCACATTAGGTCGGCTGCCTTGGGCCACCCTAGTCAGCGAGGCCGGTGCCGCCTCCCTCTCCGGGACGACGACGTCGTCCTCCCTCTCCAACCCCGGCAGATCGCCGCCGGCTTCCTCCGGCGGGGGCTCCGGGACCTCGGGCGCCGCGACACGCAGAGGCTTGACAAGCAAAGCCCCCTCCACTATCGCTGCGGCCGCAGCCTCCGCTTGGGCCTTGGCCGCCGCGTCGGCGCGCGCCTTCGCCGACTCCTCCTGCTCCTGTGCCGCCTTGGCCACAGCCGCCCTCAGCTCCTCCGCGCCCCACTCCTCCCGCGCCTCCCGCGCATTTCGCTCCGTCGCCGCCTGAAGCTCGGCACGGGGGTCCACACGGCAGGTGCTCCCGGATCCTCCCGGCGATCCAATCACGGAGGCGGCAGCAACCCGCTCAAGAGAAAGCGGAGCCCTAATTTTTGAGAAAGGGCAAGGATTCAGAAATCTACCAAGAAAAGAAGAAAGAATATGCCGAAGAATATACACTTACGCCGACACCGTCTGCGGCTGCTTCAACGCCTTGCGGAAGCGGGCCGCCTTCGCGGCCGCCTCATCCCGCCTGGTCGCCGCCGCCCCGCCCTTGGGCTTCTTCGGCCAACTGCCGAACACGCCCGATGCGGCATGGCGCTTCTGCCCGCCGACCCGAGCAGACGGCGCGGCGGAGGAACCCGCGCCATGGCCGGACGCCGGCTGGCGGCGCGGGACGATCTCCGCCTCGTCGTCATCCGGCCAGTCGTCGAAGCCGACTCCTAGCCCAGAGCCGCCTGCTTCGCCGCTGGCTTCGCCGCCACCCGCCTCGGTGTTCTCGTCCATGGCGGCCGCCCCCAAGTCGTGGTCCTCCAGGTCATGCTCCGCCCGGTCGGGGAGATTTTGGCGCTCCACCCCTGACTCGGCTGCAGGTCGAAGGAGAGGGATCTGCCAAGACGTGCCGACTGGTCAGAGTCGGCCAAGAGGAACTCGGCGACAAAACTAAGAGAAGAAAGGGAAAAAGAGAGCATACCGTAGGCGGAGGGTGTGCACGGGAGTATGGCTCCTTGCCAAACCGCCACTCTGCGGAGAGCTTGCAGTTCGCAAGATAGTTCACCATATGAGCCACCTCGTCATGCGGCATGTCCTTGGGTGCACATCCGACTCGGATCGAGTTGGCCGCTCATCTGACAGATTAGGTGAGGGCGGCTTTGAAGGGGAAGCACCCGGCGCGCGACGAAGGCGGCCAGCAAGTCGGACCCAGTCAGGCCCTCCGACTGGATCATCACCCGGAGTCGGGCGACGGCCGCGGCTCCAGCCTGCGACAGCGTCACGGCCCGATAGGACCACTGGGGCCACCTCCCAGCCGGCGGGCCGGCTATGTAAGCCGGAAAGTTGACATAGTTGCCTTGCGGGGCGACATTCCTCACGTAGAAATACGACTTCTGCCAAAGCTTCACTGACTGGATGAGCGTGATGACGGGGAAGGGGTTGTCGGCCGCCGGCCTCCGCACCGCGATGAAGGAGCCGCTCTGAGCCGACACGCCCTGCATGCGGGTGCCAAGCTTGGATTGGAAGAACTCCCCCCAGAGCTCGAGGGTGGGGAGAACGCCAAGAAAGCCTTCGCACAGGGTGACGCAGGCGGACAGCAGCACCACCGTGTTCGGAGTGAGGTGGTGCGGCTGGAGTTGATAGAAGTCGAGGAAGGAGCGGAAGAAAGCGCTCGCCGGCAGGCCGAGGCCGCGCAGGAAGTGCGAGCGGAAGACTACCCGCTCGCCTTCCTCCTGCGCTGGCGTGATCTCCTTCTCCGGCGCGAGACGGACCCACACCTAGTCCTTGCCGGGCAACCGCCGCGTCTTGCGGAGGAACTCGATGTGGTCCATATGGACGAGGGAGCCGTCCCAGTCCTCACCGTACTGCATGGTGGCGAGAAGCTAACAAGGAAGAGTGCGGCAGCGGAGAGAGCACGGTCCTGCGGCGGCAAAGCTGCGGGGCGGAGTGAGGATTGATGGGATGGCACGGCGGCAAGGCGCTGCCGCGAGGGAAAGCAGGAGGAAGAAGATGGCGGAGAAGAGAGGAGTGTGCGAGCATTTGACGCTTCCCCTCCTCCCCCTAGTTATAGCCTCATGCGGCGAAGCCGAGGAGGCGAGGCGTGGGGAGGAACGTGGGACTAACTGCGCCCACTCCCCCACGTCCCGCGATTATTACGCCCTAACGGTGTGCGGAAACCGCCACCGGAAGACGTGCGGACAGCTCTGGGCCACAGAGGATCCGCGCCTGGGCCTAGGCGTAAGAGTGGTGGGCCCTCGGCCTGCGGCGATGTCCTGTCGCGCGCGTGGGTTGGCAGGCTCTTTTCAGCCGGAGGATGCCACGTGGTTCGCAGGCGGTGAGCGGCTGGCCCGTGGCCCGGCGCACGCGCCAACAGACTCCCGCCTTCCTACTATAGAAATTTCGCCAAGACGGCGCGCCCAACCGAAGCCGGCTCCTAGCTGCCGGCTCATCGAGATAAGAAGCTGACCGAGCTTCTCGACCTCCTCTCAGCCTCGAAGCCCAACCAGCTTCGGGGACTACTGTCGGAGTAAATGGCCACGGGTAGCCTAACCGACTCCCCCTGGCTCTTCGAAAAATTATCAGGCCATTCGAGCCTTCAAGCATATAGAGCGCAGGGCCGCCTTCCCCCGGCCGGCTATCCCCAGGGCCGACTACCAGAAGGCGACCCAGCCTCAGAAACCTTCCCCAACAAAGCTACGAGATGGCCAACTCCAGGAAGCCGGCCCCAAGAGGACCGACTCCCAGAAGCCGGCCATGAAGAGAGCCGACTCCCTGAAGCCGGCCGAGACTACACCCACCAAGCCTATACCCACATAACGGCGATAAGACGGGCGTGGCCGCAGTACATCCCACTACCCCCGAATCCCGAAGCAGGCATGGCCACAGGGCGCCGTACGGGCCAGCCATCCCCCGTCTGGCGCGGCACTGTAGCCATGTTGGCCTCGATGTCACCCACGCCAGGCGCCAGTACGTCCCGTGGGCGGCGGTCCCCTTTGGCCAGAGAGACACTCGAAGGCGGCCCGGCCTCCCCTAGTCGGCCAGGGGCGTGGCCGGCTCCCAATAGCCAGCTACTCCCTCCCTCGAAACATGTGCCTCATTAAGGAGACAAGACGAGGTAAGGCTACAGTGAGAGCCCGCAAGACGGCGGCACTGTAGCCACGCTTACCTCGACAAAGCCCTCGTCATCAGAGGTGAGGCAACAGTAACCAGCCGCCGACAAAGC
The DNA here is from genome assembly GCF_018294505.1 of Triticum aestivum. Taxonomy (NCBI): domain Eukaryota; kingdom Viridiplantae; phylum Streptophyta; class Magnoliopsida; order Poales; family Poaceae; genus Triticum; species Triticum aestivum. The sequence goes on along the minus strand of NC_057802.1, from coordinate 378,910,560 downwards.
CCCCAAGCGGTGGGGCCGGCCTGTCGACCAAGTGGCCGGCAGCCGGCGGGACCCACCAGTCGGCGGGCCCCAATGGCTGGCGGAGAAGCCGGCGAGCATAGACACTGATGGCTGGGACCCGCGCCCAGCCGGATTACCATTGTACCCCTGGGGGGTAGGCCTATATAAACCCCCCGGGACACCCATGCAAAGGGTTGATATCATAGAGTTTCAGACACCACATAGAGAGAAAAGGAGAGCTAGCCTTGCCCTTCTTCTTCTTCTAGCCAAACAGCTCAAGGAGCACTTGTAGCCACTTGTATTGATCTAGTGATCATGCGGAGACCCCGTAGAGCAGGACTAGGGGTGTTATCTCCACGGAGAGCCCCGAACCAGGGTAAGATCCGCCGGCGTGCATGTCTTCGCCTCATCCCGTTTCCAGGCACCGGCGATGTCTTACTGGCTCCCACAATGATAAGCCATCCATTGGCATATGTCGCACCTACCACCCGACAATTACATTGAGTAGAGTAGAGGGAGTGCCTCGTCAACATGTGCTTGACCGTTGACTCACTTACTGGTGGGTCCCAGGTCTGCGGTCTCTCTCTCCTCTCCATCGTCTAACCTTTAGACACACGGGCACACACGAAGAGCGGCGCTAGCTTGCCGTGGTGTTATTATAACTAAAAAAACTTGGAAAATAGAAGAATCGCCTAGAACAAGAAAAGTTGTGGCTGGTCGAGATGGAGCTAACCACACCTATCCTTCGTGCCACGTTAGCATGATGAAGCCGTGTGGCTAGTGGGGTGTTTTCGACCGACTGGCTGGGTCCCGAGGTCGAACCATAGGTACTACTATGTCTGATACAGTATATTTTTACACGCACATTTTTCCTCCGTGCCGAGACGTGGCACACCCTACCGCGCGGTTTCGGGGTCTTCCCGGGTGGTGCATGCATATATTCTTCCTTGCTGAGACGTGGGACACCCTACCGCGCGTTTTCTGGGTCCTCCTCAGTCGTAGCGCCGAAGCAAGTAAATGAGTCGTCAAATCATGAAAGACCACCTTTCCCGCCGAGTACATCTGTGAAGCACGGTGGCTAGCTAGTTGGGCTAGTGCGACCGATTAGCTAGGTCGCCGCCACATTTGTTTTTTCACCCCTACTTTATCTCCTTGCCGGCACATAAATTTAAATATCCACCGCGGCGTTCCTCTAGTCTTTGGGTGCGGCAGGCGCGACAGGATTTTTAATTTTCGATTGACGGGAGTAGGCGCGGCAGTAATTAGTCACGATGACTCCGCCTATAAAACCCATTGCTCCCTGATGTGAGAAGTCATCGACTGGTGTTTTCCCATGGTGAAAACCAAAAGATTCCCCGCTCCTCGGCTGGCTCCCTCCGCCTTCCCATAGATTGCATTGCCTTTCAGCCGTTTCGCCCCCTTTGCTTCCTCTCCCCATTGCTTCTACCTGGTGCCATGGCGGCGCAGCAGATCACGGAGTCTGAGGTGTGGCGCCTGACACAGGAGCTCCAGGCCAAGGATGCGGAGCTCAGGGCCAAGGACGTGGAGCTCCGTGAGCTCAAGGAGGAGAGGAGTGCCATGCTCCTCCGTTATGTGCGGGAGTTCACGTAGCTTCAAAAGCGACACACATCCACCACAAAGATGCTCGAGGCGTCAGCAGCGTTTTTGCAGAAAGCGGGAGATACGATAGGCTGTTAGGGGAGCCGGCTAGAGCGCGAGCAGGCCGATCGTGACGAGGTCCAGGACCGCCTCAGCCACTTGGTGGACCAAGTTGCCACGCACCTGTTGCGGCTGCGTGATGCCTACCGTCGTGCCAGCATGACCATGCTGGTCGTCGAGCTAAACCCGTTCGGCCACCCCGTCGACTTCAACGGGCTGCGGCTTCCTGACCTGGTCTCCTTCTTCAACTATATCTTCGAGGAGCTGAGCCATCTCCGCGCGATGGTGGGGGCGGAGCTGGACAAGGAGGGGTTGCGGGCTGCCGTCGCCGTTGCCGGGCAAATCCTCTCAGGGCTCCGTCACCGGAATCCATTCGTGCCATTGGATGCCGTCTTTGACGAGCTGGCTCCCGTCGACCGGGAGCGGGCTCTGTGGGCCGTTCCACCCTGCATCACCAACGTCGTGCGCCTCGAGAAGCAGAGGGACTTCGGTGGTGTTTAGGCGTCCTTTGCATGGGCATGTCCATGTCTCGGCGCAACATGACCGTTGGATCAAACTCAGACGGTGTACATCAGTCACTGTAGCACAATAAGTCGTTCCCTCTTTGTGTATTTGTGTTAACCTACTAGTGTGGACTCATGCACCCTTCATGCATTCTGCCAAACACCTAAAAGTGGGTCGAGAAGGGAACTTTTGCTCCCATCCCGTGCACCCTTCATACACCCTGCCTAACACTGAGTCATGCTTCATATGGTTCATGTTTCATGGAGTACTGTAGCACCGTACTCTCCGTGTGCTGTAGACCTAGTTCTGCTAACATTGATCTCATCGTTCATTCTCGACCAGACAGTCAAAAAAGCGGTACTATGTTACATTACTGTTCATATAGTTGACATGCGCACAACATCATTTGTTATCGTCATATCTTACTACACTAGCAACAAGATTATGTAGTACTGACGTATGCACCACTGCACATGCCTAGTAGTAGGAGCACTGTGTATGTTCAAGTGGCTACCGTGTTTCGCACTCCTCTGTCATAAGAGTGGAAACGCTTGCTGTAATCATTTTTTTCTTTACAAAAAGAGTGGACTCGCTCTACCGTGCGGATCCTCCTCGATGGTCGTCGGGAACCTTGCTACTCACTTTCGCCGACGTGTGGGACAGCCAGCATCGGGGTCCACCAGCCATGCACTAAATTACTCCATAGTAGAGTGCCCAACTGCACGGTAGACTACCTCGATCGAAGCGCCGCAGTAATGCCCAATGAGATGTCAAATCACAAAACCCCCTCCTTTCCAGCAGTAAGTTGGACGGACGAAGAAAACCATCATTTCACTCTTCTCTCTCAGCTTCCTCTCTACCCCAACTCGCTTCTCCCTCATCTTGTTCCTCATTTCTTCAAGAAAACCCCCACCTGCTTCTGACATTGTTCTTCTCTCCCAAAGAAGGAAAGGTGAGCACATCAATGGTGTTGATTCTGGCCAAGGCCTGGTCTTGCAACCCCGAGACTGATCCTATAACTCCCTCTCCGTTCTTCTCTTGGGTTTGTGATTATGGTTTCTTTTCTTTTATTTCTATTTGACAGTTTCTTGATGGACGCTGGAGCACCGGCCGAAGTGATGTCTATGGCTCTGGCCAAAACCGTCGAGGCTCATGGTACGAAGAAGCGCAAGCACCCCGCCGAGACTACCACAGACAAGCTCAAAGCCATTGCCCTGTCCAAGCCCCCCTCTCCGGGGTCCCTCATTAAGCTAGTCCAGGTAATATCTCTTCTTGACAATCTTTTTCTCGATCTTGATCGTGTTTTTTCATCTAACACGCAGTACTAGTACTAGTAGTACAACTTTCTGGGTGATCTTGCATGTGATTTTTGTGTGCCAAATGACAGTTCTAAATTCCTCTTTTGACCAAAACATGTGAGAGGTTGACACTGATTTCTTATAGATTACTTTCAACTACTTTATGAACATCAATGCTACCTTTGAAGAGGGTATATTTGCCTCAGTAACTTGTGTTATGGATATTACAAGTAATCCCTCTGTTCTCATGCCTTTGAAGACATGTTCTAGTGTCTTTGTTCACTCATTTCTGTGCGTATATGTAGTCATATATGGAGTAAAATATCAAAAATCATCTTATATTTCTGAACGGAGGTAGTAATAAAATATTTGGTTTCTCTTTGAATTAGATCCAGGTCCGCGGTGGAGATGAAGTTCTCAAAGTCATGTTGTGTGAACTGGAAGACCTGAGGATGAGTTCTACTGCTAAACTATCCAGCTGTTGTGTCCTTGCCGCCATGTGTCCTGAACTAGTGTTTTCCTGTAGCATTGTTGTCAGGCGTGTTCTCGAGGCTGTACTTGACCACAACAATTTCCTGGTTGTGCCTTCGATTACGAAGGGTGTGGTTCTTGTAAAGCTTCCCGACAAATCTGATGCGGCCTGTCTTCATCGTCATGTTTATGAGTGGAAAGACCACTCTGTTAGGTTCTGCAAGGTTGACGAGATGGTGATGGTGCCGGTAGACATCTCTCACGAAGTCCATGGCCTAGTCAGTTATGCGGGGTTCATCCTGTAGGTCGGTGGCAAAAAATAGTCTGCAGAGTTTAATTAGTGCAACTTTGCTTGTCTGTAGTAAGTACTATTGTTTAGTACTTGATTTGTGTTTGTGAACCGTGTATTGTTTATTACTGCCGCTTTTGGTGTGTGGTGAGTCTTGAGAACAGTCTATGTTAATGTCTGTCCACTCACTTTAGTCTGTATATTTTGAAGTATCTAGATGATGTTTTTTGTGAGGACGGTTTATCAATTATGGTTACACTCCAATATCTGTATGCATTGCAGGGTTTATTACATCGACCAGGATTTCCAGTCCCTTGGATGTTCGGTCCATACGATTTCTCAGGACCTTTGGACTATCCTGCTTGTGGGAGTAGGCCGGGGGCCTGCATGCCACGCGTAGTTCGACGATCAATCTTCTGTTTAGTACTTCAACATAGTGATTTCCTGGTAAGGATTCACTCATGTCACATCAAGTAAATCTTATTGATTTACTATCTAAATCTTATTGATTTAATGTCATGTTTTCTTTCTTTTGCTGCAATTTTACGATGCAGTTTATGCCATGTGACATCCTTCATAGAATAAACCGTTTGGCTTGCTCTACGATGGATATTTTTGCAGGTTTCACTTCTTATGTCGTGTCAGTAATGAAAGCACTATCCATCACTTATATTACTGGAAAAAATTGGATCAGTCTGTTGTCTGAGTACAAGCTGAATCCCTATGATGAACTGCAGTTTCGTTTAACAAACACGCCACAATTAGTCCTTCTCGTGTTTAAAAGAAATGAAGAAAAAGAGTGGATCATGGTCACAGAGCCTAGTCAAGTTAGAAAGCTGATCATAGCAGACCAGACACGATCACCGCTGTCTCGCACATCGGTACCACCTTCAGCAATGGATCAAGCACCGGCAGTTGCTCTAGCACTGACAGCGACAGTAGCTCAGTCTGATCCAGCTAAGGATTGCGCATCGACCGCGTCAGCGGATCAGGCTGATCTACCGGAGGATCGGGCGTCGACACCGGCACCTGCTCCGACACCGGCACCAGCTCTACAAGGAGCACCATCTCCGGCAGCAGCAGCGGCACTACTAGTCGCACCAGCACGGGCACCAGAAATGGCTTCGGCACCTGCACCAACACTTGCACTTGCATCTGCTCCAACCCGTGCAGCGGCAACAGAACCAGCAGTTGCACCGGCAACAGACTGGGCTGTAGTTCGCACGTCATATACCAAAGTCCTTACAAAAACCGACATGTCCACCTTCTTGGTAAGCATTGGCCGCCCAAGTGCTTCGTTCTTTTTTCTTTCCATGTTGTTTCACATGATTCATTGTGTTGATCTAACTGTTTGTGTATGTCTTCTTGTTTGCAAACAGAGAATTCCTAGAGCAGCCAGGGAGTCATTCAATAATCCGGGCGACCGTGGCCAAGTTTCTCTTACCATGCGCAGACTTGGTGTGAATGAAAGACTTGGTGTGAATGAACCTGCTCAATATACCGTAAGTACAAAGGATGGTCACATGATGATTGATGCTAAAGGATGGTCAAGGTTCAAATCTAAATCATATCTTGCGGTAGGGGATGATGTCAAAATCGAACTTTCTCGGCAAGGAGAGCTAGTCCAAATAAACTTTGAAATTCTTCAGTAGCAGCACACAACTGCCGAACTGATCTATCCTTCGAGAGATTTTGATGTAATACTTTGGCATGGTGAAACAAGTGTCATGTGTGTATAAGTAGTACGACGGTATCATTGATAGAATTGCAACTCTGATTGCTGGTTAGGAACTGTCGTTCGCTTTCATTCCAACAACTGCCGTGCTTTATTCAATTTTGTGTATTCGCCTTGCGACAGCATCTAAAACCAGCGCCGTACCGATCGCTTGCAATATGAAAAGCGCTGAGGTAGAACACATGGACCCCAAACATGCAGGCCCACCGGCCTGTGGCCTAAAGTCCAGAACCGCGAGCCTGTCTGAGTATTTCTCAGCTGAACCCCCGTAATGCCCGTGCGTTGCACGTAACATCAAGATGCATTTGTGTGAGTATTTTATCTTGTGAGAGAAAAGGATGAACGAGGGAAGGCCTTATTTGCAAATTTGGAGAGGTGTGTGGGTACCTTTTTGCAAAATTGCCATAGTTTCCTTCCTATCCGTCAGATATAAATCAGACGCCCTATATTGCAGGATGGCAGGCACACCATCATCACCAACTCGTCTATACCGTGTTAAAAAACTCTGTTTCTTATAATTATATATGTTATATATATTCCCCTTGATTTTTCTTATGTATAAAGTTGTGATAAGATCTTTATATTTCTTTATCGAGGGAGTATCTCTGTCAAAAATATATTTATCAGTTACTAGTCACTCCTGTCTTTCTACTTCCTTTCGTTGATATGTGGGGCATCCGGCAACGGCGTCCACGTGCCATATGCACCAAATTAGAGTGCACAACTGCACGGTAGTCACACCCCGGTCATAGCGCCGCAGTAATGCCCAATGAGCCGTCAAATCACAAAAACCCCCACCTTTCCAGCTTTAGCAGTAAGCTGGACGGACGAAGCGGCAATATTTCACTAGGCCTGAATCTCCTTCTCCCTCCTCTGCTTGTTCAGAAAAAACCCCTGCTCGGCGATTGCATAGGGTTTTCCCATGGAGAACCTAGTACGAATTCTTCATCCATCCCCGATAAATCCAAGTCCCTTGGTCGCGGGTAATCCTAGGATGGCAGCCGCTGCCGTTGATGCATTTTTCGTCCTACTGAATCTAGTGTGTTTCATTTGCAGTGCCCAAAGTGCGAGGACCCTACAGGTTTCTGCGCCCTCGGCGAGACGCCACACTTGTTCCTTCTCATCCTAACACAGGATTTTAAAACGCGCACAATATGTTCCTAGAATCCTCTTTTCTATCCTAGAGGGTGGGGTTTTTTGAACATGCTGTTGACTAATTTGGAAATTTGGATTGCTATATTTGGATAAAAGGTACTAGTACCATGGTCAACACTGACGTGAAGGAGGAAATTATTTCTAGATTTGGATATAGGGAATACATTGTATTATCATATTATTTTTCCTGCAGTGCATTCCTTGCTCTGCCAGAACACATGTACTCAAGATGCTCGGCCTCGCCATAACTGAATACACTAGTTTAATGGTCATAGTGAAGACAAGCCATGGATATAAGTTCCGAGTTGGGTTCATGAACCAAGAAGATCGCCGCTTTTTTTACGGCCGAACTTGGATAAACTTTCTCAAGTGTTACGGACTGAAAGTTGCCGCACGAATGTTGATGGAAATAGCAGAACCTGGTCTCATCTTCACTGCAATCTTGCACCCCGACGTCGTTCCAATTGTTCATCCATGTTAGTTTTGTATCTGGTTCTTGCTTGTTGCCTTGATTACTTCTTAATCCACCTATTCTGTCTAACTAATCACATTTAACTTTAGAAGTAGCAACGAATCTCTCACGAAGATGCTACTTCTAACTAATATTTTCTTATAATTGGTGGCACGTGTAGGTTTTTTCAGAGTTAAGCAGGCTACTCGGTTGTTATTCTATAAGAACTCGGCTGTTACTCATGGCACTAAAGTTGACTTGGACGACATCCACAAGTTCCTACTCTTTATTGATCGTCTTGAGGTCCTTGTGGGGCGTTTCAATGGTGGAAGGCCACATGGGATGTGGCACCCTGTCGTGGTATTCTCATGGGGGGCTTGCGAGTCGACAGATGCCACAAGGGCTTAGTGTGAGGGTAAGACTGCTGCTGATAGGCCCGGGAGCGGGTATGCGAGTAGCACGCGCTAGTTTACCCAGGTTTGGGGCTCTCCGGAGAGATAATACCCCTACTCCTGCATGTCTCAATATCTGTGGTATATCTGGTACAGAGTTGCTCCTGGAGCTGTATCTGAAAGCAGTGCCATAGGCATCTAGTTTCATATATGCATGTATGTGGCATGCTCTAGTGGCCGGCCATGCTCATGGCCGAATGGGTGTGCCTTGGCATGTATGCATGCGTGTGTGTGAGGATGGATGGATGGTTGCTATATACAGTGTGGCTAGCTTAGCATGGGTGGTGGTGGCGTTGGTTGTAAGCTACCTTGGGTAGCTTACAAACCAAGCTATGTGGTGGCATGGGCTACGCATGGTGCATGTCATGCTTGTCCCCTGGGGCACTTTATAAATAGTGCCCAGGGACAAGTGACACTGTACATGATGGCGTCGCGGTACAGCTGTCTCGTCTGCGGTATGGCCGTCTCGTCGGGGTCTTGTCGGTGTCGGGTCAGGCTGCAGTCGGCAGCCGGCTGGTTGGTGCAGTCGGCAGCCGGCAGCCGGCCAGGTAGCCGACCGGGTGGAGCAGTCGGACGGGGAGCCGGCAGGAGCGGCCGGGCAGTTGGACTGAGGGGCTTTGCTAGCCCCGATGTCTGGAAATATTGTCTTGTCGTCTTCGGGATACCCGTGGACAATTACTCTGATAGTAGCCCCCAAGCCTCCGGGCAACTTGGCAAAGTTGGGCGGAGGTTTTTTTGGCGGGTGTTCGCGGAAATGATCATACAAAAGACAAAGTTAGTCCACGCAGATATATCAAATGAATGTTTTTAGCATTGCAAGTTTTATGCGGAGGGTGCCGACTCGGTTTTGTCCGAGCCCCCTTCAATCTTTTTCGTGTTCCCTCTGCTTTTTGGCTTATGCTCTCGCTCACCGGACAGCCGCTCTGCGGTCTGTGGCTGAGAGTGGGCCGCAAAGTGGAGTGTACAGTACTCAGAGTCTAAGGGCAGATTCGACCGAGCAGATACTTGTAAAGGAAACGGCCGGGTCACCCAAACCGTTTTTCTTCCCGAACGTCTTTCGCATGGGTGGCCTCCAGCGTTCACTCTTGCTAGCCGGACAGCCGCTCTGCGGTCTGTGACTAAGAGTGGGCCTTTGGTACCGCACACGCTACTAAGCCGTCTGCGGGAACTAACGTCTCAGGCCAAGCGGCCAGCCCCCGGGCCAACTCTGGCTGGCGCCGGGGCGAACAGTGATGCAACTATAATAAAATGCGGAGATAGCCCCCGAGCATCACTCAAGGTTATCCGTGCTCTCGTGATGCAAAAAATATGCGGGTGAAGAGCTCACATTGATTTTCGTCGAGTTGGAGTTTGCCAAAGACAGCCGGGGCGGCTGAGCGCGCCGGCGCACCCGCTGGGTATAGCCCTCGAGCCTCCGTGTGCTCGAGGAGGGTCCAGCCGGTCAGGCTTGACCGACCAGGGGGTGAGCGGGATGCGGCCAAGCCGGCTTGGCACAGCCGGCCAGGCCGCGAGGCGTAGTGCTCCTTTTCTTTCTTTCTTCTCTTCTGCCGGCTGCTGGCAGCCGGACAAAACTCTTTTTTTTGTCTGCAATCTTCCGTGGGGGCGTGCCAGCGCACCCACTAGGAGCCCCCGAGATTCGGGCTGACTGCTGAGCAGTCGGGCCGGATCTTCCGGCAACGACTTTGTCTTCTTTCCTTGCGGGGGTGCGTCAGCGCACCCGCTGGGTGTAGCCCCCGAGATTCGGGCCGACTGCTGAGCAGTCGGGCCGGGTCTCCCAGCAACTACTTTGTCTTCTTCTTGCTCGTGGGGGCGCGTCAGCGCACCCGCTAGGTGTAGCCCCCGAGATTCGGGCCGACTGGTGAGCAGTCGGGCCGGATCTCCTGGCAACTACTTTGTCTTCTTCTTCGCGGGGCACGTCAGCGCACCCACTGGTTGTAGCCCCCGAGATTCGGGCCGACTGCTGAGCAGTCTGGCCGGATCTCCCGGCAACAACTTTGTCTTCTTCTTCGCGGGGGCGCGTCAGCGCATCCGCTGGGTGTAGCCCCCGAGATTCGGGCCGACTGCTGAGCAGTCGGGCCGGGTCTCCCGGCAACTACTTTGTCTTCTTCTTGCTCGCAGGGGCGCGTCAGCGCACCCGCTGGGTGTAGCCCGAGATTCGGGCCGACTGCTGAGCAGTCGGGCCGGATCTCCCGGCAACTACTTTGTCTTCTTCTTCGCGGGGGCGCGTCAGTGCACCCGCTGGGTGTAGCCCCGAGATTCGGGCCGAGTGCTGAGCAGTCGGGCCGGGTCTCCCGGCAACTACTTTGTCTTCTTCTTGCTCACGGGGGCGCGTCAGCGCACCCGCTGGGTGTAGCCCCCGAGATTCGGGCCGACTGCTGAGATGTCGGGCCGGATCTCCCGGCAACTACTTTGTCTTCTTCTTCGCGGGGGCGCGTCTGCGCACCCGCTGGGTGTAGCCCCCGAGATTCGGGTCGAGGCTCGACCGGCCAGGCGTCGAGGCGGACAGGCAGCCGTGCCGGCGCTCTTGCCGGCCAGACGTTGAAGCGGGCAGGCAGGCCGGGTCGCGTCTAGTTGTCCAAGTGGCGAAGCGGGCGGACGGACAGACAGGCGTTTTTCTTTTCTTCTCTTTGTCCCAGCCGACCTCTTTCTCTCTTCTTTTTTTTCCAGCCGGCATTTTTTCTTCTTGAAGCCAGGCTTGAGCAGCCGTCTCCTCACTTTAGGCCGTCTTGAAGCGAGCAGCCGGCCTGCACTTTTTTTTGACACCCGGCACTTGACACCCGGCCTTTGACTTTTTCAGTCGGCCCCAAGCGAGCAGCCGGCACGGGCGCGGAGGAGGAGGAGGCCGGGTCGCCCGGACGGCGCGATGCAGTCGGCTCGGGCGCAGAGCGGAGCAGACGGCGGGCGGGTTGCGGAAGGCGGCCGGGCCGGGATGTGGCTGCAGCCAGCACAGGCGGAAGGCCGAAGCCAGCAGGCGGCCACGGGCGCGGAGCGGAGTAGTCGGCACGGGCGCGGAGGAGGCGGATGCCGGGCTACGCGGATGGCGCAGTGCAGTCGGCAGGCGGGCGGAGCCGGGATGGGGCCGCAGCCAGCACAGGCGGCAGGCCGAAGCCAGCAGGCGGCCATGGGTGTGGAGCCGAAGCAGCAGCAGGGGCTGGGCCCTGGCCAGCGAGCGCGCGCGAGGTCCGGAGTCAGACCCAGCGCTGCCGGACGGAGATGGCGCAGCGGCGCAGGAGGAGCCGCACCCGGCACTGTGGTGCGGGACGAACCGGACCCGGTGCTGGTGACAAGCCGGAGCGGAGGATCCGGCATGTGCGGGAGCCAGAGCCGGCGGGCACGTAGGAGGCTGGAGCCAGAGCCGGCGCGTGCAGGCGCGCATGTCGTGGCGGACTGGCGAAGCCAGCAGGTTGGAGCACCCGGCCGCGGGCAAGGCGACCAGATGGATCCGGCGGGGCGGCAACCAGCTCGTGGGGATGGAGCAGGCCAGAGGCGACGAAGACGGCCCGGGGCCGAGCTGGAGGCGCTGCGGACGTGCAAGGGCTGGAGCAGAGGAGGCCCTGGACACAGTTGACAGCGTCGCTGAGGTAGCCACGCGTGGACGCAGCGTCCGCGAGCATGCGTGAGAAGAAGGGAGCAGGGCGGAGCTGCGGCGGGCGCGAAACTGCAGCCAGCGCCCGATGGAGGGAGCTCTGCGTCGGGGTCGAGCGCGCTAACTGCAGACCGAGCCGACCATGGTACAGGCATGATCTGACCATTATCTGGTCGGTGTATGAGGCGTATCTGACTTGCGTCTGAGTTCTGTATGGGTAGTGTATGAATGGTTTGACCATTGACTTGCATCTAGCTAGCTTGTACAGACGATAAATGGAGTAGCAAATGCGCGTTCCGGCCGGAGCAAGATGCAGCGCGGAGGGGAGCAGACGTGAGCGGCGCGTGGACGGATGCGGCCAACCGAAGCGAAGCCCGCGCGCGGCGCGCGCACGGACTGACGGCAAGCATCGCAACAGTGGTGACGAAGAGCCGACGGCGAGGACGCGCCACCCCTCGCGGCTGCTCCGAGGTCGCGTCGATGTCGGGCAACCGAGCACCACCGGAGAGACGACGGCAACGCCGCGGTGACGACAAAGATGGCGAAGCCGACGGCGAGGGCGCGCCGCCCCTCGCGGCCACTCCGGGGGCATGTCGATGTTGAGCCCCCGACCACTATCGGAGAGACGGCGCGACGCCGCGGCGGTGAAGACAAAAATGGTCCCGCCCGGACAGCGAAACCAGTAGCAGCGTGGTAGCATAGTAGTAGTACCACACCACGGTGGGCGCCAACTATCGTGGTATTCTCACGGGGGGCTTGCGAGTCGACATATGCCACAAGGGCTTAGTGTGAGGGTAAGACTGCTGCTGATAGGCCCGGGAGCGGGTATGCGAGTAGCACGCGCTAGTTTACCCAGGTTCGGGGCTCTCCGGAGAGATAATACCCCTCCTCCTGCATGTCTGAATATCTGTGGTATATCTGGTACAGAGTTGCTCCTGGAGCTGTATCTGAAAGCAGTGCCACAGACATCTGGTTTCATATATGCATGTATGTGGCATGCTCTAGTGGCCGGCCATGCTCATGACCGAATGGGTGTGCCTGGGCATGTATGCATGCGTGTGTGTGAGGATGGATGGATGGTTGCTATATATAGTGTGGCTAGCTTAGCATGGGTGGTGGTGGCGTTGGTTGTAAGCTACCTTGGGTAGCTTACAAACCAAGCTATGTGGTGTCATGGGCTAGGCATGGTGCACATCATGCTTGTCCCCTGGGGCACTTTATAAATAGTTCCCAGGGACAAGTGACACTGTACATGATGGCGTCGCGGTACAGCTGTCTCGTCCGCGGTATGGCCGTCTCGTCGGGGTCTTGTCGGTGTCGGGTCGGGCTGCAGTCGGCAGCCGGCAGCCGGCCAGGTAGCCGACCTGGTGGAGCAGTCGGACGGGGAGCCGGCAGGAGCGGCCGGGCAGTCGGACTGAGGGGCTTTGCTAGCCCCGGTGTCTTGAAATATTGTCTTGCCGTCTTCGGGATACCCGTGGCCAATTACTCCGACACACCCCGGCTCAGAGAAACCGGAACGCCCCGTATTCCAGCCCAGAGATCGAGGAGAAGTCTTCTGGAATACGGCACTGCTTAGCATAGAACAAACCAGCTCTTTATTGCAAGGGGATTACATCGGCACGGCGACACTACGCCTGCCACGGTTGCTCCATGCAAGCAGCAGAACAACTCGACACAGCGGAATGACTACTGGCAGCGGAACAGCAACAACGGTGATGAACTCCACTCCGCAGGGACTCTAGCTGGAATGCTTATCCTAGCTCACAAACAAGGGATCCACGGCAAACAAGCAATCAAATCCGGCATGACCTACAAACTGGCATGACACGCCAGGTCAGTACATTGAATGTACTTGCAAGCTCATAGCAACCAAAGCAATCAAGACAAACAATAGCATGGCAATTACAGATTTTTAAGCAATGATGAACGCGATACTATCAGAACAACATGGCATGTACAACATGATACAGCTAGAACAATACGAGCATGGCATAAACATATGAACATGATGAGACTAGCATGCAACATGATGAAACTATCATGCACCAACTTACTCTGCTCGGGTTACCTCGTAACCATCACCTGCACAAACTTACCATCACGGACATCACACGATCATCTCAGGATCCAATCAAGCTTGGTATTAACAATACCATAGTAATCATTTATGACCACAAGGAGCTTGACCTTTACCCTTGACTCTCGCATAACATCACAAATATCCAACAAGTTGGTATTCACGATACCACAGTGATCCTCTTACGATCACACAAATATCAACCGACTTCTTTCATCATCAAACCAGGGTTGTTATTGGCAAATTATTATTATTACTGTTGACCCATAGTGTACAGACACGAACTGGGCCCTTATCCGCGGGCGCGGCTATCGATAGATTTAACACACACACTCTCTGCAGAGGTTAGCACACTATACCCACACCACGGAACCCATGGCCTCGCAGTCCCATTCGGGTGGACCAACGGCGTTCCGACAAAACCGTCCTACTGCCATGACACTCTCCCGGCCACTCTGACCAACTCCCCTTTGGGCTAAGTCCTGGGTGGCCCCGTGCCTACCAAAGGCACCAACGGCCACCGTCGTGGCAAAACGGTCCCAAACGGGGACAAGGATCCTTACAAAAACAACGGGCACACAAGGCTTATGCCGTCCAACCCGGCCAAGGTAGCGCCCGCGCATAACCTTCCCTCGCGGGAGGCACCGGCGAGAGGCATGACAATAGACCCAGTTAGGACCCCCCCATGAGGTAAGCGTGGTTGCACTGGTCATCTCGATATGGTGGCACCATGACTCAGCCAACAGTTGTTCAAGTTCAATTTAATCCGGTTAAACTTGAATGCAATATGCTGAGTCATGATAAAAAAATAACATGATGCAACTACAATCATGAACATGATATTAACATAAGCACGGGGGTGCATCCAAATCAACGAGCATAACAACATTTAACCATTTATCCAGATGAGCATGGCATACTGACGAGCATGGATATCACAACTAGAACACTACTCATAGCAAAACATGACCACTAGCATCAACAATAAATACCATGCAATAACATAACGGTAAAACTAGCATGCAAGTATTTAATCAACTGTTTGCAAAGGAACATGTAAAACAACGGTACTCGGAACAGACGATAGTCAGGCACCGAAGACCATCACCAACATGTACTACTACCAAATATTGCCAATGTTAAAGTAATACTAGCATGAAGAACATAATAACCGAGTGCATGAAAACATAGCATGACGGTAAACACCGATCCATAAGCATAACCGAAATACCGACAGCAGTAGCAAAACAAACAGATAGTTATTAAAGATTCAAGTTGAAAACCAATGCTTCTGCATGGCTATCATGCAACTGGTGGTTGTGGCTTGCCTGGGGATGAAGAAGGCTCCAGGGAGAAGTGCGGAACGACCGCGGAAAGAATCGCCGGAAAGGGTTCGCTCTTGGAGGGGGCTGATTAAGGGCAAGGGCAAAATGGTCATTTCTAGTATGTCAAACCGTAGTGAAAAATGATGGGAACAGAACGGGCTCGACGAGACGAAGACGTGGACGTTGGTTTCACCTTAACCGGAGTTACGAGCAAAAAGTTATAGCCTGACAAAGTCCAGGGACCAATCTGTAAAAAGATTTCTACAACAGCCCCCTGAGCTGAAAACAGAAAGCACATTTAGTTGAATATGCCTCTCAGCAGAGAAAACATATTTCTAGCCGTAGTTAAGTGACAATACGCTTTTACAGAAGGAAAACGCATTTCCAACCGAACTAAGACCAGAATACGCTTTCCCTTATTGAAAATGTATTTCCCCAAAAGGCTTTTCCACTTATCCAGCTAGGCAGTGGCGGGACCGGGCGCGTGTGACACTGACGTGCAGGTCCCACGGGGCTGGGGGCCCGTCACTTATCCACATGGGCAGCCTGGGTCAACGCCCGCTCGCCGACATGTGAGGCTGCGCGGAGATGGTGCCCGCCAGGCCCGAGGTCGTCGTCCACCTCGCGCCTGCCCGCGATGCAGAGGAGGACTGGAGCACTCCGGCGAGGCTCCTGGGCGACTCTGGCCACCATTCTTGCCGACCGACCTACCGGGATGATCAGCGCGTCGAGCCGCACCCATCCCTGGGCAGAACGGACCTCGAGGAGGGCGGGGTTGAGAGCAGCAAGGACTCCGGCAGAAGGGGCTTCGGGCACGAGTGGGTTCTTGGCCATAGTGGCTCCGGCGAGAGGGAGAGGGCATGGGGAGGATCTAAGGGGTCCCGATGGTCCTCTGGTGAGGTCAGGAAGGAGGGGGAGTGCTTGGTTCGGGCGGATTTGGCCGAGCCCGTGCGGCGGCCATGGAGGCAGAGAGCAGTGAGGAGGGCAGCTCCGGCTTGGTGGAGAGGTTAGACAGGTTCCTGGGAGTGAGGCGAGGCTGTTGGTGAGGTTGAGCGACCTTGGGGTGGCCTTATATAGCCAGGGCAGCGAGGGGGTAAGGTGGCATGCGCGCGACTACGTGTCCGTGCTCTAGCGAAGGGCACGCACGGCCAAGGGTCACGGGGAGGGGCGGCAAGGCGACGAGGGAGGGAGCGGACGAGTGGCAGAGCTCACGGAGACGAGGCAAAGCTCGAGGACAAGAGAAGGAAGAGGACATGGCCATGGAAGACGACGCGGTCACGGGTCAGAACGGTGCGGCGACGGTGACGGCTCACTGGGGAAGAAGACGGAGGGGGCAAGGGCTCTAGAGAGACGGCGACGACGCGGGGAACACGCTGGACATGGTCGGGTGAAGAGTGGATGAGTGCACAGACGGGGAGGAAGAGGCCGAAGCATCAAAGCGCGTTTGCTGCATCCAGAGCGCGTGCACGGGCAAAAATACACGCGGTCACCACGTGACATGTCACAGGGAGGACACAATGGGCTGGCAAAACTTGTCTGGGGGCTAGTCCTTGATCCCCACGGCATCCCAGAGGTTAAATATAACGGGAAGGAGCCAAGGAGAGGAGTGTGGCATCGCTGAAACTTTGCTATATCAGTTTTGGATGAGCGCTGGTGATCAACAGGAAGCTGATTGGGTGAAATGGAGTTGTTTGGGGTGTTTAACTATGGAAGGACTATGATCCTGGTGGTTTTGGAGGCAAAAAGATTAAAGCTTAATATAGTTGCTTTGCAACTAACCAAAAGGGTCCAGAATCAAGATCATGATGATGCTCTCACATGGGGGTATCCACTTGAGCTCAACTTGGGCAAGGCTGAGTTATTTGATCATATGAAGATGCTAAAAAGGGTTTCATACCAATTGGATAAACCAAAATGGTACTTGCTTCACAAGCATTTCCACTGACCAGAAACTTGCAAAAATTCTAGAGGAAAATTGGCTAGATGGAATATGCCCAAATTGGGTGGAGATAGGTTATATGGATAAGAGAAGGCCTAGGAAAATTTACAGCTATAATGGAGCAAGATAAAATATACTTGCTTCACAAACTAAAATTTTGGACAGAAACAAAGATTTGAAGTTGTGCTCATAGGGATGCAGAGAATGAGCTCAAATCTTGTGGAGAGCTTTTATTTGATGATATTGAGGTCATGCATAAATTGCAACTCATTTGGATATGCCTGGCTTGTACCTCCTTCACAAAGTTTCTTTCTGGTCAGAAACTTTGGAAAATCATAAATAAATAATTACTAGGCAGATGAGGTTGCATTTTGGCATGTGGCAATGATATGGACACGAAATGATGTCCAAGAAGTTTGAGGTCAATTGGGCAAAAGAAAATAGCACTTGCTTCACAATGTGCTATTTAGGACAGAATAGGGAATGAATTATTTGAGCATGATGGAAAAAATGGCAAGTGAAATATTTTGCCATATTTGAGAAAGATATGACCCAAACAATTTATGAGAATTATTTGGGAATTTTAGGAGTGATGGAAGTATAGGTTGCTTCACAACCTAAGGGCAAATTGAGTTATTTCTTTAATAGAAAAGGAATATCCCCAATAAAAAGAATATTGGGATTTGGGCTAGGATGAAAATGGAAAGGTCTAGGGAAGTTTTGGGTATGAAAAGCCACTCTGGAAGCAAAGAAGAGTTCATCTTCTTCAGTTTCCAGACCACATAGCCACGGAAAAAGAAATCTCAGGCAAAAACCTCAGAAAATCAAAAGAAAAAGAAAGGGCCAAAATCAGGCTGTTACTAACCTTACCCCCTTAAAGAAATCTCGTCCTCAAGATTTGGTTGCTCAGGGAACAAGTATGAATATACTGACTTAAGGAAACCGTTTCCAACTCGGGTCTCCTTTTTTTCCTTTATTGTTGTTCCCACTAAATTTTTACCTAACTGACTCTAGATGGTCTAATTCACTGTATCCATATTCTGACAAATCTTACCTGACTTGTTCATGCTTATATTGGCTCCAATTATTTTCATATCCGCTGACTTAGCTGAGATTCCATGACTGAAATATGTGTGCGTCTCACAAATCCGAGAGTGATTTCCGATTGTTGTGTCTGTACTGACAACTTTCCATGAATTGGTGATCATATTTTCCTGATGAACACCCAAGCTCTGACTCCTTGCATTGGGTTTCTCCACTAAAGGAAGGTCCTTCGGGTTCCAAACTGTGAGTTGAGGCATAACCATTTTCTGACGGATTCTGACTCATCGCAGAAGTTTTTGAATCATCTTAACTGGCTCCACCTTCTAAAGTATCAGATCCACTCCAAATATTTGGCAGTCGCTTGCCGGGGCCAGCATGAAGGGGTACGATCTTACATGATAATATCCGCAGACTTGACTGACGGTGGTTCTGGCAGAAGAATTTGGCTCACGACAGGCTATCCTTTGATTATCCTCATAAGTGAGGGCACATGCCTCAAGACTGTTACTCGACATCCTGATTATTCATTCTGTCGGCATATCCATGGGGATAGTAGGTTGTGCGATGCTTTACCACAGTTGCTGGAGTCGATTTGACCTTTGGTCTGACTTCACAGATTTGGATATTTGATACTGACAAATCTGAGTAGATACTGTTAACTGAGCGGGTCGTCTGGATATGAAGCCCTTACCAAAATTGAGCAGACCCCTTAGGTGAATATCCATGGTGGTCCATACTGACTTAGACTGTTCGGGGTATCTGCACCATGTGGGTCTTGCAACAATTTTCATACCTGCATCACCGGTCTTGCTCCTTCATTACTGTTTTCCGTGCATGGATCCTTGGGTGAAGGAGCAGGGTCATAGTGTTTCTCTGTGCGACCATAGTTTCTGTCAGGTGCAATATTCTGACATCCGTACTCTTATCCTCATTTCCTGACATGGTAGCATTATGCAAATTGTCGGTTCATCACCTCTCAAGTTCTGACCGTCGAAAAATGATCGTCCGAACCCTTGCAAGAAATCGGCAAATAAATCAGTAGCCATCAGAACGGTCTTTACAACTCAGATCTGGGACATTACTAAGATAACTCAACCACGGCTCAGGACATCTGAAAAGCAGCTCAGAGCATGAGACCGGGTCGATAAGAAGAAAGTGGCAGCTCCCTAAAATAGCCAAAAGTAGCTATAGGGCTACTGTCACAAAAAGAAACTCAACCGCTGTATGAGACGGCCGAAAAGCAGCTCAGAACTCATGACAGTCGTTGAAGAGAGAAATAAAAATCGGCATCCACCCCGGATAGCTAAAAATGGCTCAGATCACAGGCGTGGTGCCGTTACTGGAGAAAGAAGACAAGGGCTCATCAGGATCATCTTCCAGGTTCATAGGCAGTGGTACTGAGCTCATTCCTTTGTCACACTGTGGTGTATAGCTGGCTTTCTTCTTTTAGCAATCCTCATGTTCCTGTCAAATCTGCTTTCGAGTGACTTGCAAGACCTTGGTGGTATGCTGACCGCTTATATATGAAAATCTGATTCCCGAGGCAGACTTGCTTTCTGACTGAACTGTTGCAGATCTGATTCTTGAGATGTACTGCCATATACTGTCAATCTTGCACATAGCTTATCTTCTTGATCATTTCTGCTATGAAGTGTGCACACTAAGGCAAACCTGATAATCCGTATCATGATCAGATATCCCCAGATCTCAATGCAGTCGGCTGAGAATTCCATATTGATGCAAACTTGATACTGATAGTCCATCTAGGATTTCTTTTGCATTCAGACAAGATATTCCAATTTCACTGCAGTCTACTGATAATTCCATTCTATTTAGCTGAGCTTCCAAACATTTGAACTCCTTGCTGATTCTTCAGGTCCGGTGTCGGTTGACGAGCAACTTTAATAAGGGGAAAATTTGTAACACCGAAGGCCCGAAAAAGAAACAAAAGAAACGACAAAAACAAAAGCACACAAGCATACTAATAATATAAAGCAATCAGCACATATTACTGCTACTCACACAATAATATGCATGCACACCTAAGCACACAATTGTCGCTGAAGCTCTGGTACTACGGTCTAGGATGTTGTGGCGGTGTGCACGAAAGTGAGTCTGTGTGGAAGGAGTTGGCGTAACCAAGGCTACACCAAGCGCTGGCTGAACACCGGCTGGATCTGGATAGATATGGAGGCGAGGACGGACTTGGTGATCATGTAGCAAGACACGTAAGTCACGACCACATCATCATCAAGCGTACGAAAGGGAATCGTACACGTCCAAAGAACAAGATGACATGGCAAACTAGGGGAGGAAAAGCAAGGCTTGCTGGCATTGCCCTCTTCTGATAACAAAGATCAGTAGGGGTTGCCAACAGGACGAGATGGAGGGCATGATTCGGGATAAAGACACGTTTATCACCAAAACGATTTGGGTGGAGGAAAATATATCGACGCAATACCTGAGCATAACTCCTGCAATGGGTGTCTGGAACACTCGGTACCAGGGCATCACTCTGCTTGGACAGAGATAACGCCGAACACTAAAGAGTAGGCATGCAAAGAAAGAGGGTCCAGGTAGTGGATCGAAAACGAGGCCACCTACGCTCACAAGATTAACCATTAGCGACAAGATAATAATCTATATGCATGCTATCCAACAAACAAATGCTGCAATCAAGTGCAACAAACTAACTGGGCTCTATACTACCGCATTCTAATGTTCGCGTGGGCTAGGGCATCCTACAACCAGACCTGCTCTGATACCAAGCCTGTGGCACCCTGGCTCAGAGAAACTAGAACACCCGTTATTCCAGCCCAGAGATCGAGGAGAAGTCTTCTGGAATACGGCATTGCTTAGCATAGAACAAACCAGCTCTTTATTGCAAGCTATATTGGGTACAAGGGGATTACATCGGCACGGCGACACTACGCCTACCATGGTTGCTCCATGCAAGCAGCAGAACAACTCGACGCAGCGGAATGACTACTGGCAGCGGAACAGCGACGACGGTGATGAACTCCACTCCGCAGGGACTCTGGCTCTTTCGAACCACGCACTGACCACAGCTAGTTCGAGAGCTCAAGAACTCTCTGAAATACACCCACCAAAGCAGGACTAGGGTTTTACGCATCCTCGCGGCCCGAACCTGGGTAAACGATCCTTGTGCTGTCTACTAGCCCTGCTCTTCTCGCAACCCCGCGCCCTGGCAACCGTAGTAGGGATTCTTGTGATCCCATAGGTGTCGTTCCACACCGACATCTTTGGCGCGCCAGGTAGGGGGCGCAATTGTGAGAATCTGGTCTAGTAGTTAACCTAGCAGTTCTTCATTGCCCTTGGCTCCTGAGGATAAGGCCGCTGGAGGAACGACGCCGGCTCGGCAACAGAAAAGCTAAGTCATTCAGAGCTTTGAGTTATTTCCTCCTATACATAAGGTTATCATCCTCGGAGATCTCGCCTATGTATGAGAAACCTGCACGCAAAGGGGCCCTCCCGCAATTGGCAACGCCCTTGTTCTATTTCGAGTCCGCTCAACAGCTCAAAGCGGCCGCATCAAGAGTGGCAGGGTAGCCTTCCGCACTTGGCAACGCTCCCGACTCTGACTCGAGTCAAGATCGACAGTTCGGGCGGCCGCGCTAAGGGCGGCAAGGTGGTTCGCCCGGCAGCAAGCAAACCCGGCAGGCCAATGGGGATCCATCCCCAAGACGCCGCCTTGGGTTTACGCGCCGGCGAGCCTACCCAGTAACGTAGGGAGGACATACAAAGGAAAATCAAACAGGAAAATAACATGCATAATACTGAAAGTGCTGCAGAGTTATATTACATCGAATTGTTGCTGCGGTTCTAACTAGAGATAGCGATTGTCTTGGTTGTGAACCTACAGCGGTGATAAAGAACAAGATGCCTAATCCTGGCGCTGGCCCTGCACCCTCTGAATTTCGCCGACTCGGCTGATCATGGGCTTGATGCGCTCCCTGAGCGGCGCGAGGTCAGTACCCTCCGGCAAGCTCTCCAGCGCGGCGTCGAAGTCGAGGTCGGGGTACCAGTGCGCCACCTTGGTGAGAACCTTGGTCATGGCACGCTGGCAAAGCCTTCGGGACTCGTCGGCCAGTGAGGCCGCCCGGTTGGCGTGGAGCCGCTCTAGAGCGCCGACGACCATCTCAAAGAACATGGTTAGGCTGCAATTGGCGCTCACGCTCCACTCTGGGACATACCTCACATCCGGCATCCCCATGATGGCTAGCTGCGTGGCGGCTTGGTTGGCGACGGTGGCGAGGCGATCGAGCCAACGGTTCTCGCCCTCCACGTGATCTGTGAAGTTGAGGCCCTCGTTCTTCCGCAACTGCTTCTCGGCCTCCAGCTCCTTGGCCAGGGTCCCCTCTCGGGTTTTGGCCTCCGACAGCACCTTCTCGAGACCCTCCAGCTTCAGCTTCAGGTCTTTGATGGAGTTGTTAGCCTCGAAGAGCTCCACAACCCTGCTGATGACCGCGCCTTGCGCCTCTGTCAAGGCACTGTTAAGCGTGTCCTTCTCCTGGGACAGCTTCAGGGCCTGCTCCTTCAGCCTGTCGCGCTCCGCCTCCAACTCCTCCACCTTGCCGGCGTGAACCTGGGTCTGGGCATTGAGTGCCTCTTTGTGCCTCTGCTCCAGCTCACTGGTCCGCTGCAAGACAAGCTTCTCCACCTCTGCATCCTTGCCGTGAAGCATGGCGGCAACACTACAAAAAAAAGACACATCCGTGACATTTTGGGCCGAACGAAATTTTTTTCTGTCATACATATGACACTTCTATGACGATAATTGTGACAAAACCCGGTATCATCATAGATGTGGTGGGCTCCTACTTCTATGACAAAAAATCATGACAAAAAATGGGCTTTTCGTCCTGGGCGGGCCGGAGACGCAGCTGCATGACATTCTTTGGGCTGTCCATGACGGAAAAAACCGTGGTAGAAGCGAGGGCGAGGAAAATTTCGGGGAGTTCCCGGTTACGGTGGGAGGTCGGGGGCTGAGCGATGCGCGTTTCTCTCGTACACGTACGCGCGCGTGTTCGAGGCGTTGGCTCTAACTGAACCCGAGCGAGGCGTTGGGCTCTAACTGAACCCGAGCGGTTGCACTGCAGGCTACGCGTTACTGAACCCGAGCGATCGATCGATGGCTGTTAACTGAACCCGATCGAGCGACTCCTTTGCTACTGCTGCTAACTGAAGCCGATCGATGCTGCCTCTGGGATGAACAGTGAGCGTTGCGGGGGGGTTTGGATGAACAGTGAGCGGTGGCGTTACCTCTGGATGAACAAGACCCCGTGGTGTGGTGGAGGGCTGGATGAACAGTAGACGGTGGAGGGGTGCCCGTTGAGGGGTGGTTGAACAGGACCCCGTGGTGTGGAGGGCTGGATGAATAGTAGACATTGGAGGGGTGGTTGAACAGGACCCCGTGGTGTGGAGGGCTGGATGAACAGTAGACGGTGGAGGGGTGGTTGAACAGTAGCCGGTGGAGTAGCGCGCGGTGGAGGCTGGATGAACAGGAGCCCGTGGAGGCTGGAGGAGGTCGACAGTAGCCCGTGGAGGCTGGAGGAGGTCGACGGTGGAGATGAACAGTATCCCGTGGAATCCCGTTTTGCGGTATGCCACACCCCTCCCGATGAACAGGACCCCCGTTTCGACCGTAGGAGGTCCGTTTCGTCCATTTTGCGGTACGCCACACCCCTCCCGATCAACAGGACCCCTGTTTCGACCGTAGGAGGTCTGTTTCCTCCGTTTTGCGGTACGCCACACCCCTCCCGATCAATAGGACCCCCGTTTCGACCGTAGGAGGCCCGTTTCCTCCGTTCTGCGGTACGCCAGGCCTCGTTTCCATCGCCTGTTCCATCCAAGCCCTCCCGATGAACACGACCACGCATTCCGTTCCGACCCAGCCGGTTGGCTCCCACGCGTTCCGTTGCCTCGCGATGAACACGACACATTCCGTTGCCTCCCCATGAACACGATGCATTCCGTTGCCTCCCCATGAACACGACGCATTCCGTTGCCTCCCCATGAACACGACGACGATGTTGTTTCTCTGTTCCGACCCAGCCATGTACACGAGCCCTGGCCGTACGTATGCGCGAGTAGGCGTTGGAGACCCCGCCCGTATGTACACATACGTGGTCGTATTTTCTTTCTTGCACCCTGGCCGTTGTACATACATGTACATGCTACGTGCGCGCCTCTACTACGACATGTACGCGCCTCTACTATGACACGTGCGCGCCTCTACATCCACCAGTATATATGTACGTACACGTTCGCGACCAGAATGACAACGCTACATACGCTTCGACCAGGTGGGTCCCGACTGTCAGGCACTTCCTTGCGTGCGAAGATGTAGCTGGTGGGTCCCAGCAGTCAGGGGCGCGAATTGTTTTGTTTTTTTTCGGACGCACTTCCTTGCGTGCGAAGGTGTAGCCGGTGGGTCCCAGCAGTCAGGGGGAAACATTTTTTCGTGAAATACGATGGCCCGTCCGGTGGGTCCCCGCTGTCAGGTGGAGGAATAATTATTTTGCACGTAATAAGGAGGCACTTCCTTGCTGCGGCCGTGGACCCAGCTGTCAGCCTCTCCACGTATAGTCCACGTCCGATGGAAGCCGTTCCTTGACCACATTGACCACGCCGCGCCGAGAGCACCAGGGCGGTGGACGACGGCGAGGCCTAGGAAGGGGACGACGCGGAGCCGGGGAAGACGCGGCAGTGGATGCCCACGCGTAGAGGAGTACGAGGGTTCACTGGTTCGCTGCGGTGTGAGGCTGCCGTCGCTGCAGAATAACAGGGGGTGTGGGTGAGTAGAGGGATGGCCTGGCCAGCGGTGGGAGTAGTAGGGGCGGTGAGGCCTCCGCCGCATCGCAGCCGGCCACGGGAGGCAGGAGCACGAGGCACGACCGGCGCTGGTTTGGGCGGCTGGAGCAAGAAGACCAGAGGTTGAAGAAGCACTACGGCCGTTGGATGGACATCGTACGGTCACTGGAGCTAGAATCGTGCATATTGACTAAGTTGACAAAGCCCTCCATCCCCGTCAACTAGGTAGGCCCACAAGTCAGCCTGCCACTATACTGGGTCCCAGCTAATAGGGGGAGTATTCATTTTTTTTGTGCGTAATAAGGATGAACTTCCTTGCGTCCGAAGATATAGCTGGTGGGTCCGAGCTGTCAGCGGTGGTAACGTTTTTTTCGCGAAATACAGAGGCCCTTTCGGTGGGTCCCTGATGTCAGGTGGAGGAATCATTATTTTGCGCGTAATAAGGAGGCATTTCCTTGCGTGCGGCCATGGACCCAGCTGCGGCCTCTCCACGTACAGTCCACTTCAGATGCATGTCGGTCGTTGACCACGTTGACCAGGCCGCGCCGAGAGCACCAGGGCGGTGGACGACGGCGAGGCCTAGGACGGGAACGACACGGAGGCAGGGAAGACTCGGCAGTTGTTTCCCACGCGGAGGGGAGTACGACTGTACGAGGGTTTACTGGTTCGGCTGCCGTCGCCGGAGAATAACAGCAGGTGTGGGTGAGTAGAGGGATGGCTAGGCCAGCGATGGGAGTACGGTGGGGCGGTGAGGCCTGCGCGGTAGCAGAGCCGGCCGCGGGGTGGAGGGAGCAGGCAGTCCCGGCGGCGCTTGTTTGAGCGGCTGGAGCAGGAAGAGCAGAGATTGAAAAAGCAAGACGGCCGTTGGATGGCCATCCAACAGTCACTGCTTGTGCGTCAACCTTTTTTTAGGAAAGCCTCAAATCTGTGGAAAACAGCATACAACCCATCTGCCATTATTCTAATAATTTATAGCCCATTTGCTAATTATTAAGGTTTTTTTGGAGCCCATATTCTTTTTGTTAGCATTACAGCCCATATTGTGGCCACGGTTAAAAAATTATACGAAATTTTGCATATTTCGGTGCGGTCCGAACTGTTTTTAATCCCGAAATTTCGACTCACATTCAAACTGATTTTAAAAATAAATGTATATCAATATAAAATCCAACAAATTCTCCACGCATAAAAATTAATGTAATTTAAAATCTCGAAATGAAAAAAAAGATATTTGAAACTAATTGCCGGTTTGATGTGTTTTAAAAATGTACAACCCATTTCTCATTACTTATGGGCCATTTTCTCGGCCAGCCGAATGAAAGCTCTCCTCGTCTTGAAAGATTTGCAGCCCAACAGGCCTGACAAACCGACTTACTTGGCAAATCACAAAAAAGCTGGGCTGTGGCCGTGGACCCAGCTTTCAGCCTCTCCACGTACAGTACTCTTCCGATGGAAGACGTTCCTTGACCACGTTGACCATGCCGTGCGGAGAGCACCACGGCGGTGGACGACGGCGAGGCCTAGGAAGGGGACGACGCGGAGCCGGGGAAGACGCGGCAGTGGAAGTCCGCGCGGAGAGGAGTACGAGGGTTCACTGGTTCGGCTGCGGTGTGAGGCTGCCATTGCTGCAGGGCCTGGCCAGCGGTGGGAATAGTAGGGGGCGGTGAGGCCTCCGTGGCAGCACAGCCGGCCACGGGAGGCAGGAGCATGAGGCACGACTGGCGCTGCTTTGGGCGGCTGGAGCAAGAAGACCAGAGGTTGAAGAAGCACTACGGCCGTTGGATGGACATCGTATGGTCACTGGAGCTAGAATCGTTCATATTGACTAAGTTGACAATGCCCTCCGTCCCTGTCAACTTAGTAGGCCCACAAGTCAGCCTCCCACCATGGTGGGTCCCAGCTAGCAGGGGGAGTATTCATTTTTCTATGCGTAATAAGGAGGCACTTCCGGTGGGTCCGAGCTAACAGCGGGGGGAACGTTTTTTCATGAAATACGGTGGTCCGTCCGGTGGGTCCCAGCAGTCAGGGGCAAACGTTTTTTCGCGAAATACGGTGGCCCGTCCGGTGGGTCCTAGCAGTCAGGGGGGAAATGTTTTTTCCGTGAAATACTGGTGGCCCGTCCGGTGGGTCCCTGCTGTCAGGTGGAGGAATAATCATTTTGCGCGTAATAAGGAGGCAGTTCCTTGCGGCTGTCGTGGACCCAACTGTCAGCCTCTCGATGTACAGTACTCTTTCGATGGAAGTCGGTCGTTGACCACATTGACCACGCCGCGCCGAGAGCACCACGGCGGTGGACGACGGCGAGGCCTAGGAAGGGGACGACGTGGAGCCGGGGAAGACGCGGTAGTGGATGCCCACACGGAGAGGAGTACGAGGGTTCACTGGTTCGGCTGCGGTGTGAGGCTGCCGTTGCCGCAGAATAACAGGGGGGGTGGGTGAGTGGAGGGATGGCCTGGCCAGCGGTGGGAGTAGTATGGGGACGGTCAGGCCTCCGCGGTAGCACAACCGGCCACGGGAGGCAGGAGCATGCGGCACGACCGGCGCTGCTTTGGGCGGCTGGGGCAAGAAGACCAGAGGTTGAAGAAGCACTACGGCCGTTGGATGGACATCGTTGACCACGCCGCGCCGAGAGCACCAGGGCGGTGGACGACGGCGAGGCCTACGAAGGGAACGACACGGAGCCAGGGAAGACACGGCAGTGGCTGCCCACGTGGTGGAGAGTACGAGGGTTGACTGGTTCGGCTGTCGTCGCCGGAAAATAACAGGAGGTGTGCGTGAGTAGAGGGATAGACAGGCCAGGGATGCGAGTATGATGGGGCCGTGAGGCCTGCCCGGCAGCACTGTCAGCCACGGGAGGCGGGAGTAGGCGGTTCCGACGGCGCTGGTTTGGGCGGCTGGGGCAGGAAGATCAGAGACTGAAGAAGCACGATTGCCGTTAGATTGACATCTAACGGTCTGACACTGGTAGAGTCGATTGTTGACTAAGTTTCTTTTTTGAGAAACCTTGTGTACACATGCACTTAGTAGGCCCACAAGTCAGCCTCCAAATCTGTGGCAGACAACATAAAGCCCATTTGCTATTTTTCTAATTTGCAGCCCATTTGCTAATTCTTAAGTAATTTATTACAGCCCATTTTCTGCCCAGGACCACGGTCAAAAAGTTCAACCTTATTTTGCATATTTCGGTGGAGTCCGAACTGTTGTAATCCCGAAATGATAAACATTTTTTTAAGAACTTATTGATTTGCCAAAAAAATTGTTTTGCTTTTGTAAGCAAATAAGACGTGGGACAATTGAGTTGGTTTAAGGGAAAACCAGTGGTAAAAAAATCAACGCTGGGTGGGAAAAAACAACAAAAATAAGGATTTAAATATGAAAAGGGAATTTTATGTGTTTTCAATATAATGATACGTGTATATGAACTAGTAAAACTATAGGTAGAGATTAGAAAACGGATGTAGGACATGCGTTTCAAGAGGAAAATAGAACCGGGCTGTGTGTTTGATTCAGTAAAAAAAACTGCCTGCGGATGTTGTAAGACAAAATATAACTAACGCTGGCGGGCCAGAGGCCAGTAGATACCTGCTGGATCTTTGTGCCCCGTTGTCGTCATGGGCTGGGCCTGTTAAAAACAAAACCAACCCTGGGCAGTCTACAGCCCAGTTGAAACTTGCTCGACCTGAAAAAACAATATACGTGCTCAATAAACGAGAGAATTCTGCAAGTACAGACTGATAACTGGGATGCAGCACGGATATTGTTTTTTTATCGTGATAATAAGTGCATGCACTTGTTTCGAAAAAATTGGAGAACTGGGAATTCGAACGGAGGGTGCTTATGCTACCCATCAAATAAAAATCAGGTGCCTGAAAATTCGTTTTGAAACAAATGATTCAGCTTTATATCCACGTCGACCCTCGGCATGATGGTTGGAAGCAAATGCAAGCTCATACCAAAAGATCGTTAACAACAATACCAACTTGCGGACGACAAGGTAGTACAACTACCAATACCAAACTAACTTATAATCTTTTTACTCCTGGCCCTAGTGTTCGTCTGGTACAAAATCTTGCAGAGGACCAGCTCCCGCTCCTTCTCTTGCTCCAGGTCCCCGAGGTGGTACTGGTGCATCACCCAGTTGGTCCTCTGCTGGTCGAAGTTCTTGTTGGTGTGAAGCACCAGAACCTTTTTTGCTGCCCGTCTTGCCGGCCGTTGACCATCACCGGCAAGGTATTGTCAGTCTTGTGCAACATCGCGTGCATGCCGCACTCCGACTGTATCTTGCGACGCGTCCACGTGCCCCTTTTGAACGCCCTGGAATTGCGCTGGAAGAAATGCTTCCTTAGGCCACTCAGTGTGATACCTGCAGTATTGTGGAATACAGGTTTTAGTGTACCTAGTTGGCATTTTCATAACATCTTTGGCATGTTGCAGTCACTTGTTTCACTTTTTATTAACTGTCAAATTGTAATTGCTTCACCAGGTCTGTGTCTAAAAACAAAAATAGAGCTATAAACAAAGGAATATGTTTGTGCAAGTAGACGGCCGATCGGTGTCTTACCTGGAAGTTTCGCAGGTTGGGTGTAGCATATGCCGTGCTCGCTGTCGATGGTTGGTATGAACAAATCGATGAGAGACTGGAATCTCGCGCTGTCAGCACTCACTTTGGCCTCAAGGTGCTCGATCAGCTTCTGATCCGTGGGATCGAACTTGACGCCAGCCGGCAGCACCGGCCAATCCTTCTTCGACTTGCATCGGTAATTCCAGTTATATGGTACTCAATGTATGATCAATCGACTGTTTTAAGTGAATGATGAAAGATTTCGATAGATAAGTGGTACTCCAAATCTGAAGTCCAGAATACCCGAACACGCCGTCGGGATTCTTGTGTCACCTCACGTGCAGCGTGTTGTCACGCCAATTCAATATGTGGACATGATGAATAATTTGACCGACGTATACTAGTACTGCTACTGTACTACTTACTAGTCGTATTTAGTGTCACAATTTATACATAGGTTTAACTAACAAGTACGCACTTGAAGCCTAACTGATATATATATATGGCTTCTGCACAGCATCTCCATCATCATTATCAGTACATCCTATGCAGGTGAGTTAGGATGCACTTGATCCCATGAAGGTATCTATCCTTCAAACCAGAGGAGTGCTTCAAACTAACAACAGTACATAATATCCAACAAAAGAGGGTCGTGCTACAGCAGCAGAATACATGGCTCAGTCTAGATATCAGCACGAATCAAGTTGTGCATATTTGCTGTTGGCATGAACCACATCGCCGCATGTCGGGTTTGCAAAAGCCATCCATCGCATGGAAGCTTGATGCCTTTCACACACTGAAGATTATCTGGCAACAAGCCGTGTCGACGAATCTTTGGATATGGTGATTCATGAAACCCATGGTATGATGTGTAAACACAGCCCCCCTCGCGAATGGAAGTTGCATAGCACAGTAATCATCGCCGGTGATATGATCGATGATTGGTTGGATGGTCGGATAATTGAGCCCGAGGAACAAGGAGTGGTTGCCGAGGCTGTAAACCCGCCGCCAGTTGAATACGCCTGGCCCAACGGAGCTGGGATCTTTCTCGAACAAGAAGCAGCCATAGCCATCAATGTCACGAATGCCCCACGCATTGTACTGCATGTGGTTTGATGTAATGGTTTGGTCAATTTGGTAGGTGCGAATGAGCATCAAATGACCACCGTCAGCTGAACGAGCGATAAACCACCACCCATCGACTGGTATGATTCCAGGTCCTGGAATCATGAAGGCCAGCGCATTTGCGTCTGCTGCAACAATTCAAATTGGAGACCAAAAGGACAAAAATAAACAATCATGTTCAGAGTATGTGTGGAATTAAGATTATTATAACAGTGACACATATCATAGATAGAGAATTGCAATGCCGTGGTCATAATCATACCCCAAGTTAAAAAAATAAGCCAATGGCTTTCATATTCTAGCAATATGTCATGGTTCAAACATCATGTAACAATGAGAGGAAAACAGCTATGACAGCGCCTACTCATATTCTACCATAGCACTTACTACTACTGTTCTCATATCCACTCTAAGCAATAACATGCGTTGTTATAAAAATCTTGTAAACAAGAGTAACATATAGCAATCATGATGTTATGCTCATAATATGTATTCTAACAATCGATGCCAATTGTTCTCATATCAACTCTAACAATAACATGTGTGGTCATAAAAATCTAGGAAATGAGAGGAACATATAGCAATGATGTGGTTATAGACATGCTATGCATTCTAAATTTGTAACAAATGAACAGGCAGTCGTATTCATAAGGTAAAGATGAGATGAGATAGAACAATTACACGACGATAGATTCCACCAGTATAGGCAGCCAATCTGTGCGTCGACCGCGTAAACGATGCCATCGTGCACTATAGCATCAGACAGAAATGTTGCCTCAACAGGATTGATGATGAGCCATAACCATGTATGGCGACCGGATTCCAGATAGACTAATCCCATGTTGAGCAAGGCAATGAGCTTGTAATCCATGTAGTCTTCTAATGGTGTGGGCACTTCGCAGATTACAACTTTCTGCAAACAGAGGTCGAGCCAAAAGCTTGACGCGTCTCGTGCGTAGTAGGCAGGAGTGTCCGGCGGGTCGCGAGGCTCGATGGCGGCGGTATCCAACGATGGAAGGGTGATCTCTCGCTGGGTGTAGATATCCATGAGACGCCACGGACTACCGGTGTGGTGGATGAGGATGATCCAGTTGGCCTTCATGCCCGCCCAGTAGTGGCCGCGCATGAAGGACAGGTGGACGGGTAGTGGTAGCATGTCGAGGGGAACCACGGCAACCTCCGTAGGATCGTCAAGTCGGTGTCTGGGCCACCTGCAAGGATCGGGCATCAGCAAGCAAGGTGTCTTGAAAAGAGCCGACCGGTTGCAGACGAGTAGACGGTACAAAGACACCGAGCATGCGGCCAGACGGACGGTGCTGAGTAGGTCCATACGACTACAGATCTGCTCCAAGAGAACATCGGGGAGGGAATTCCAATCGCGGATCTGCGTGTCAGTCGGTTCTGCCATTGGGGTTTTCGGTGCCTGTGAGCCAGCGGGGAAGTGGATTCGGGCGGGCGAGCGAAGAAGCTTCTCCTCGTGTGGCCGAGCAGTGAGCGAGGGGATATGGTACGCGCGAGCTACCAAGGAAGATGGCGCGGGCGGGCGAGCAGTGAGCGGGGGTAAATGGTGTGCGGCCGACGATGGGGAAGAGAGGAGGAAGAAGAAGAGAGGAGGAAGAAGAGTGGAAGACGGGGTAGAAAGTGCATTCAATCTCAATTCTACTAGTACTACTACCAGGATATACCGTCCTTCGGAGTGTAAATAGTTACACCGATGACATGTGGGTCTACCACAACAGGGCCCATATGTCAGTTAATGGAGGACAGAGGTGCGTAGGCGTATTTGCGGAAGCGTGCTCTACTAGAAAACATGATGGCAGTACTGGGTAAGGCTGATTTAGTAACACCAACACGTTGGTTCAGCTTATTAATTACTTGTCCCATCTTCTGCTGCGTGTATTGTCACTTCACTGCGAAGACTAGTTGAATAGTTCTCTCTGACCGAGATGGGGAATAATGGATCGCGAGGACTTCCTTTCTACAGTATCCCTATGCCTCTACGCTCACTTCACTCATTTTGCTCCGTACCTAGTCACTTGTTGAAATCTGTAGAAAGACAAATACTCCGTATTTGGGAACGGAGGGAGGCTTTTACTCCGTAATATTTGGGAACACGGGGAGTATCACCATATGGAGGGAACAGAGGAAGTTTGAAATATGAACATGTCAATGGGAGGGAGTAAGCCCCATGCATGCATGCATGCAACATGCAACACTCACACGTACACATGGACGCACGCAACACTCACGCACCCATGCGGCACACAGCACACGACGCAACACACACGCTCACGCTCAAGTGCTCAACCTACTCCCTACGTCTGTGAAAGGGTTGGACTCGTGCCGCGCCTGCGTAAAGTTTTGTTTAACTGATTTCTTTGCTCTGCCAACTGACAGGTGGGACCCAGAAACTAGGTGGCAATTTAACCAGTCAACAAAGTGCCACGTCGACTATGTGGCCGGTCAGTAGGGTGCAATACGGTGCTCTACGATGAGCTAGTGATCGTATAATCGCTGCAAAACTATATGTAGTGACCGTAAAGAGCGTATCGTTACATATGTTGACCGCCAGTGTATTTTTCTCGTTTCAAATTAAGCCATATTAATCGGAAAGGACGCAGTATGGACTACTACTACTAGTACTAGTACTGCTTTGATGTGTCCCGTCAACTCGCCGAACGAGGAGAAGCTTGCTTACTACGCCTCTCCCTCGCCCACGCGCGGTGGTTCGCAGGACGAGGAGAGGGTTTTGACTACAGCGCCCTCTCCCTCTCCCTCTCCCTCGCCCTCGCCCTCGCGGTGGACGTGCAGCAGTTCAATCGGTGTCAGATTGCCAGAAGCATATTGTATTGTAGTATCATCATTGTTGGACCTTCCGAAGAGGCGAAGAGCCAAGTGCAAGGTTCACACGAATATGAATTGTTGAACCTCCCGAAGAGGCAAAGAGCCAAACGCTGTTGGGGAACATAGTAATTTAAAGAAAATCCTACGAACATGCAAGATCATGGTGATGCATAGCAACGAGAGGGGAGAGTGTTGTCCACGTACCCTCGTAGACCGAAAGCGGAAGCGTTAACACAACGCGGTTGATGTAGTCGTACGTCTTCACGATCCGACCGATCAAGTACCGAACATACGGCACCTCCGAGTTCAGCACACATTCAGCTCAATGACGTCCCTCGAACTCCGATCCAGCCGAGTGTTGAGGGAGAGTTTCATCAGCACGACGGCGTGGTGACGATGATGATGTTCTACCGACGCAGGGCTTCGCCTAAGCACCGCTACGATATTATCGAGGTGTAATATGGTGGAGGGGGGCACCGCACATGGCTAAGAGATCAATAGATCAATTGTTGTGTCTATGGGGTGCCCCCCTGCCCCCGTATATAAAGGAGCAAGGGGGGAGGCGGCCGGCCTAGGAGGAGGGCGCGCCAAGGGGGGAGTCCTACTCCCACCGGGAGTAGGACTCCTCCTTTCCTTGTTGGAGTAGGAAAAGGGAAGGGAGAAGGAGAAAGAAGGAAGGGCCCCCCCCCCTCCCTAGTCCAATTCGGACTAGTCCATGGGGAGGGGTGCGGCCACCCTTTGGGGCCTTTCTCTCCTTTCCCGTATGGCCCATTAAGGCCCAATACGAATTCCCGTAACTCTCCGGTACTCCAAAAAATACCCGAATCACTCGGAACCTTTCCGATGTCCGAATATAGTCGTCCAATATATTGATCTTTACGTCTCGACCATTTCGAGACTCCTCGTCATGTCCCCGATCTCATCCGGGACTCCGAACTCCTTCGGTACATCAAAACTCATAAACTCATAATAAAACTGTCATCGTAACGTTAAGCGTGCGGACCCTACGGGTTCGAGAACTATGTAGACATGACCGAGACACGTCTCCGGTCAATAACCAATAGAGGGACCTGGATGCCCATATTGGCTCCCACATATTCTACGAAGATCTTTATCGGTTAAACCGCATAACAACATACGTTGTTCCCTTTGTCATCGGTATGTTACTTGCCCGAGATTCGATCGTCGGTATCTTAATACCTAGTTCAATCTCGTTACCGGCAAGTCTCTTTACTCGTTCCGTAATACATCATCTCGCAACAAACTCATTAGTTGCAATGCTTGCAAGGCTTAAGTGATGTGCATTACCAAGAGGGCCCAGAGATACCTCTCCGACAATCGGAGTGACAAATCCTAATCTCGAAATACGCCAACCCAACAAGTACCTTCGGAGACACCTGTAGAGCACCTTTATAATCACCCAGTTACGTTGTGACGTTTGGTAG
The DNA here is from genome assembly GCF_018294505.1 of Triticum aestivum. NCBI lineage: Eukaryota > Viridiplantae > Streptophyta > Magnoliopsida > Poales > Poaceae > Triticum > Triticum aestivum. The sequence goes on along the minus strand of NC_057802.1, from coordinate 378,875,766 downwards.
CACACAAAGGGTTCCTCCGGTAAACGGGAGTTGCATAATCTCATAGTCATAGGAACATGTATAAGTCATGAAGAAAGCAATAGCAACATACTAAACGATCGAGTGCTAAGCTAACGGAATGGGTCAAGTCAATCACATCATTCTCCTAATGATGTGATCCCGTTAATCAAATGACAACTCATGTCTATGGCTAGGAAACATAACCATCTTTGATCAACGAGCTAGTCAAGTAGAGGCATACTAGTGACACTCTGTTTGTCTATGTATTCACACATGTATCATGTTTCCGGTTAATACAATTCTAGCATGAATAATAAACATTTATCATGATATAAGGAAATAAATAATAACTTTTTTATTGCCTCTAGGGCATATTTCCTTCAGTCTCCCACTTGCACTAGAGTCAATAATCTAGTTCACATCGCCATGTGATTTAACATCAATAGTTCACATTACCATGTGATTAACACCCATAGTTCACACCGTCATGTGACCAACACCCAAAGGGTTTACTAGAGTCAATAATCTAGTTCACATTGCTATGTTATTAACACCCAAAGAGTACTAAGGTGTGATCATGTTTTGATTGTGAGATAATTTTAGTCAACGGGTCTGTCACATTCAGATCCGTAAGTATTTTGCAAATTTCTATGTCTACAATGCTCTGCACGGAGCTACTCTAGCTAATTGCTCCCACTTTCAATATGTATCTAGACCGAGACTTAGAGTCATCTAGATTAGTGTCAAACTTGCATCGACGTAACCCTTTACGACGAACCTTTTGTCACTTCCATAATCGAGAAACATATCCTTATTCCAGTAAGGATAATTTTGACCGCTGTCCAGTGATCTACTCCTAGATCACTATTGTACTCCCTTGCCAAAATCAGTGTAGGGTATACAATAGATCTGGTACACAGCATGGCATAGTTTATAGAACCTATGGCCGACGCATAGGGAATGACTTTCATTCTTTTTCTATCTTCTGCCGTGGTCGGGCTTTGAGTCTTACTCAATTTCACACCTTGTAACACAGGCAAGAAACTCTTTCTTTGACTGCTCCATTTTGAACCACTTCAAAATCTTGTTAAGGTATGTACTCACTGAAAAAACTTATCAAGCGTCTTGATCTATCTCTATAGATCTTGATGCTCAATATGTAAGCAGCTTCACCGAGGTCTTTCTTTGAAAAACTCCTTTCAAACACTCCTTTATGCTTTGCAGAATAATTCTACATTATTTCCGATCAACAATATGTCATTCACATATACTTATCAGAAATGTTGTAGTGCTCCCACTCACTTTCTTGTAAATACAGGCTTCACCACAAGTCTGTATAAAACTATATCCTTTGATCAACTTATCAAAGCGTATATTCCAACTCCGAGATGCTTGCACCAGTCCATAGATGGATCGCTGGAGCTTGCATATTTTGTTAGCATTTTTAGGATTGACAAAACCTCCTGGTTGCATCATATACAACTCTTCTTTAATAAATCCATTAAGGAATGCAGTTTTGTTTATCCATTTGCCATATTTCATAAAATGCGGCAATTGCTAACATGATTCAGACAGACTTAAGCATAGATACGAGTGAGAAACTCTCATCGTAGTCAACACCTTGAACTTGTCGAAAACCTTTTTGCGACAATTCTAGCTTTGTAGACAGTAACACTACTATCATTGTCTGTCTTCCTCTTGAAGATCCATTTAATCTCAATGGCTCGCCGATCATTGGGCAAGTCAATCAAAGTCCATACTTTGTTCTCATATATGGATCTCATCTCAGATTTCATGGCCTCAAGCCATTTCGCGGAATCTGGGCTCATCATCGCTTCCTCATAGTTCGTAGGTTCGTCATGGTCAAATAACATGACCTCCAGAACAGGATTACCGTACCACTCTGGTGTGGATCTCACTCTGGTTTACCTACGAGGTTTGGTAGTAACTTGATCTGAAGTTACATGATCATCATCATTAACTTCCTCACTAATTGGTGTAGGAGTCACAGGAACAGATTTCTGTGATGAACTACTTTCCAATAAGGGAGCAGGTGCAGTTACCTCATCAAGTTCTACTTTCCTCCCACTCACTTCTTTCGAGAGAAACTCCTTCTCTAGAAAGGATCCATTCTTAGCAACGAATGTCTTGCCTTCGGATCTGTGATAGAAGGTGTACCCAAATGTGTCCTTTGGGTATCCTATGAAGACACATTTCTCCGATTTGGGTTTGAGCTTATCAGGATGAAACCTTTTCACATAAGCATCGCAACCCCAAACTTTAAGAAACGACAACTTTGGTTTCTTGCCAAACCACAGTCGTCTCAACGGATTTAGATGGTACCCTATTTAACGTGAATGCAGTTGTCTCTAATGCATAACCCCAAAATGATAGTGGTAGATCGGTAAGAGACGTCATATATCGCACCATATCTAATAAAGTACGGTTACGATGTTCGGACACACTATTACACCGTGGTGTTCCAGGTGGCGTGAGTAGTGAAACTATTTCACATTGTTTTAACTGAAGGCCAAACTCGTAACTCAAATACTCTTCTCCACGATCAGATCGTAGAAACTTTATTTTCTTGTTACGATGATTTTCTGCTTCACTCTGAAATTATATGAACTTTTCAAATGTTTCAGACTTCTGTTTCATTAAGTAGATATACCCATATCTGCTCAAATCATCTGTGAAGGTCAGAAAATAATGAAACCTGCTACGAGCCTCAATATTCATCGGACCACATACATCTGTATGTATGATTTCCAACAAATCTGTTGCTCTCTCCATAGTTCCGGAGAACGGCGTATTAGTCATCTTGCCCATGAGGCACGGTTCGCAAGCATCAAGTGATTCATAATCAAGTGATTCCAAAATCCCATCAGTATGGAGTTTCTTCATGCGCTTTACACCAATACGACCTAAACGGCAGTGCCACAAATAAGTTGCACTATCATTATTAACTTTGCATCTTTTGGCTTCATTATTATGAATATGTGTATCACTATGATCGAGATCCAACAAACCATTTTATTGGGTGTATGACCATAGAAGGTTTTATTCATGTCAACAGAACAACAATTATTCTCTAATTTAAATGAATAACCGTATTGCAACAAACATGATCAAATCATATTCATGCTCAACGCAAACACAATATAACACTTATTTAGGTTCAACACTAATCCCGAAAGTATAGGGAGTGTGCGATGATGATCATATCAATCTTGGAACCACTTCCAATACACATCGTCACTTCATCCTTAACTAGTTTATGTTCATGCAACTCCCGTTTCGAGTTACTACTCTTTAGCAACTGAACCAGTATCAAATACTGAGGGGTTGCTATAAACACTAGTAAGTACACATCAATAACATGTATATCCAATATACCTTTGTTCACTTTGCCATCCTTCTTATCCACCAAATACTTGGGGCAGTTCCGCTTCTAGTGACCAGTCCCTTTGCAGTAGAAGCACTTAGTCTCAGGCTTAGGTATAGACTTGGGCTTCTTCACGTGAGTAGCAACTTGCTTGCCGTTCTTTTTGAAGTTCCCCTTCTATCCCTTTGCCCTTTTCTTGAAACTAGTGGTCTTGTTAACCATCAACACTTGATGCTCTTTCTTGATTTCTACCTTCGTCGATTTCAGCATCGCGAAGAGCTCAGGAATTACTTTCGTCATCCCTTACATACTATAGTTCATCACGAAGTTCTACTAACTTGGTGATGGTGACTAGAGAATTCTGTCAATCACTATTTTATCTGGAAGATTAACTCCCACTTGATTCAAGCGATTGTAGTACCCAGACAATCTGAGCACATGCTCACTGCTTGAGCTATTCTCCTCCATCTTTTAGCTATAGAACTTGATGGAGACTTCATATCTCTCAACTCGGGTATTTGCTTGAGATATTAACTTCAACTCCTGGAACATCTCATATGGTCCATGACGTTCAAAACGTCTTTGAAGTCCTGATTCTAAGCCGTTAAGCATGGTGCACTAAACTATCAAGTAGTCATCATATTGAGCTTGCCAAACGATCATAACGTCTGCATCTGCTCCTGCAATAGGTCTGTCACCTAGCGGTGCATCAAGGACATAATTCTTATGTGCAGCAATGAGGATAATCCTCGGATCACGGATCCAATCCGCATCTTTGCTACTAACATCTTTCAACATAATTTTTCTCTAGGAACATATCAAAAATAAACACAGGGAAGCAACAACGCGAGCTATTGATGTACAACATAATTTGCAAAATACTATCAGGACTAAGTTCATGATAAATTTAAGTTTAATTAATCATATTACTTAAGAACTCCCACTTAGATAGACATCCCTCTAATCCTCTAAGTGATCACGTGATCCATATCAACTAAACCATAACCGATCATCACGTGAAATGGAGTAGCTTTCAATGGTGAACATCACTATGTTGATCATATCTACTATATGATTCACGCTCGACCTTTCGGTCTCAGTGTTCCGAGGCCATATCTGCATATGCTAGGCTCGTCAAGTTTAACCTGAGTATTCCGCGTGTGCAATTGTTTTGCACCCGTTGTATTTGAACGTAGAGCCTATCACACCCGATCATCACGTGGTGTCTCAGCACGAAGAACTTTCGCAACGGTGCATACTCAGGGAGAACACTTTTATCTTGAAATTTTAGTGAGAGATCATCTTATAATGCTACCATCAATCAAAGCAAGATAAGATGCATAAAAGATAAACATCACATGCAATCAATATAAGTGATATGATATGGCCATCATCATCTTGTGCTTTTGATCTCCATCTCCAAAGCACCGTCATGATCACCATCGTCACCGGCGCGACACCTTGATCTCCATCATAGCATCATTGTCGTTTTGCCAACTATTGCTTTTACAACTATCGCTACCGCTTAGTGATAAAGTAAAACAATTACATGGCGATTGCATTGCATACAATAAAGCGACAACCATATGGCTCCTGCCAGTTGCCAATAACTCGGTTACAAAACATGATCATCTCATACAATAAAATATAGCATCACGTCTTGACCATATCACATCACAACATGCCCTGCAAAAACAAGTTAGACGTCCTCTACTTTGTTGTTGCAAGTTTTACGTGGCTGCTACGGGCTTAGCAAGAACCGTTCTTACCTACGCATCAAAGCCACAATGATAGTTTGTCAAGTTGGTGTTGTTTTAACCTTCGCAAGGACCGGGCGTAGCCATACTCGGTTCAACTAAAGTGAGAGAGACAGACACCCGCCAGTCACCTTTAAGCAACGAGTGCTCGCAACGGTGAAACCAGTCTCGCGTAAGCGTGCGCGTAATGTCGGTCCGGGCCGCTTCATCTCACAATACCGCTGAACCAAAATATGACATGCTGGTAAGCAGTATGACTTATATCGCCCACAACTCACTTGTGTTCTACTCGTGCATATAACATCAACGCATAAAACCAGGCTCGGATGCCACTATTGGGGAACGTAGTAATTTGAAAAAAAATCCTACGAACACGCAAGATCATGGTGATGCATAGCAACAAGAGGGGAGAGTGTTGTCCATGTACCCTCGTAGACCGAAAGCGGAAGCGTTAACACAACGCGGTTGATGTAGTCGTACGTCTTCACGATCCGACCGATCAAGTACCGAACGTACGGCACCTCCGAGTTCAGCACACGTTCAGCTCGATGACGTCCCTCGAACTCCGATCCAGCCGAGTGTTGAGGGAGAGTTTCGTCAGCACGACGGCGTGGTGACGATGATGATGTTCTGCCGACGCAGGGCTTCGCCTAAGCACCGCTACGATATTATCGAGGTGTAATATGGTGGAGGGGGGACCGCACACGGCTAAGAGATCAATAGATCAATTGTTGTGTCTATGGGGTGCCCCCCTGCCCCCGTATAAAAAGGAGCAAGGGGGGAGGCGGCCGGCCTAGGAGGAGGGCGCGCCAAGGGGGGAGTCCTACTCCCACCGGGAGTAGGACTCCTCCTTTCCTTGTTGGAGTAGGAAAAGGGAAGGGAGAAGGAGAAACAAGGAAGGGGGCGCCCCCCTCCCTAGTCCAATTCGGACTAGTCCATGGGGAGGGGTGCGGCCACCCTTTGGGGCCTTTCTCTCCTTTCCCGTATGGCCCATTAAGGCCCAATACGAATTCCCGTAACTCTCCGGTACTCCAAAAAATACCTGAATCACTCGGAACCTTTCCGATGTCCGAATATAGTCGTCCAATATATCGATCTTTACATCTCGACCATTTCGAGACTCCTCGTCATGTCCCCGATCTCATCCGGGACTCCGAACTCCTTCGGTACATCAAAACTCATAAACTCATAATAAAACTGTCATCGTAACGTTAAGCGTGCGGACCCTACGGGTTCGAGAACTATGTAGACATGACCGAGACACGTCTCCGGTCAATAACCAATAGCGGGACCTGGATGCCCATATTGGCTCCCACATATTCTACGAAGATCTTTATCGGTTAAACCGCATAACAACATACGTTGTTCCCTTTGTCATCGGTATGTTACTTGCCCGAGATTCGATCGTCGGTATCTTAATACCTAGTTCAATCTCGTTACCGGCAAGTCTCTTTACTCGTTCTGTAATACATCATCTCGCAACAAACTCATTAGTTGCAATGCTTGCAAGGCTTAAGTGATGTGCATTACCGAGAGGGCCCAGAGATACCTCTCCGACAATCGGAGTGACAAATCCTAATCTCGAAATACGCCAACCCAACAAGTACCTTCGGAGACACCTGTAGAGCACCTTTATAATCACCCAGTTACGTTGTGACGTTTGGTAGCACACAAAGGGTTCCTCCGGTAAACGGGAGTTGCATAATCTCATAGTCATAGGAACATGTATAAGTCATGAAGAAAGCAATAGCAACATACTAAACGATCGAGTGCTAAGCTAACGGAATGGGTCAAGTCAATCACATCATTCTCCTAATGATGTGATCCCGTTAATCAAATGACAACTCATGTCTATGGCTAGGAAACATAACCATCTTTGATCAACGAGCTAGTCAAGTAGAGGCATACTAGTGACACTCTGTTTGTCTATGTATTCACACATGTATCATGTTTCCGGTTAATACAATTCTAGCATGAATAATAAACATTTATCATGATATAAGGAAATAAATAATAACTTTATTATTGCCTCTAGGGCATATTTCCTTCAAACGCAAGGTTTTATAGGAGTTGTCGTCCTAGTAGGAGTGTACTACAACTATAGCGAACGATGCTACTGTATGATGCCGCCACGTCACGTATATCCAAAGCTGTGCCACCTTTTTTTCTCAAAGAGCGTGTTGGAGCCCGTGCAACAACCACACAAGTTGCACGTACACATAACACATTTACTAGTAATAAATTCTAAAGGACAAATGCCAGTATGCCACACAAGTTCATCTCCAATTCATGTGATAAATTTGTGCACGACTAGTCTACATATATTCACAGTGCTACCGTTCACAATTACCGTACTCCACTTACACGTTATAGATGGGCTACATGTCCTCCTCCAGGTTCCAGTCCCAGGTGTTCTTCATGGATGGCATGATCCATAGCAGTCGGCAACGGGAATCATTGTCACAGCTTTCTAGTCCGGTTCCACACGATGGAGACTCATCCAAGCTGAAGCGGCATAAATCAGGGATAGCGTGTCCCAGCATGACGTTCATCTGGCGGTGCGCACTGAAGACACAACCATGCGTCATGAACGGCAGGCCTTCCGTGTCGTGCACGGAAGGTGGCATCCGCTTCACAATGGGGTAGCTGTCCCCGATGAAAAGTGAGTACTGTCCAAGAGTGTTCCCCGGCACCCACTAGCATCACGGGGGTCGAACTCGGCACCGTTCATCTGGTACACACGGCATCCCAGATCTGTACACATGGTGACGTGCATAGTCAAGGTCCATGCATAATAATGTTGTGCTCAAATATGGCGGTCAGTAATACTGTGCAGCAAATAGTACTACTCCGGTATAGAGGAAGTAAAATAACCGGCTTATTATATATAGCCACTCTTGGCTACATGGATGAGATAGTAAGACATGGAAAAACAAAAATGGTGGCAGCTAGTGGGTTCAACTCTTCAAGGGCCTAGCTATCTATACGCGTCCTCCAAGGTAAAAAGTACTCCTACTAGTACTACAAAGTATACTACTAGTACAACAATGAAAGAGAAGGCGAGAGGGTTAAAAAATGGAATATCTGGGTAGATGGTGACTGTCCGATCGTGGTAGATTGTGTGACCATGTTGCACATCAGTGGTACCATGGGTAACGGCTGCTAAGATAGTTGATCCCAATATGCCAAAGTCGGCTACAAGGTTCCAGGTTAGACCGAGTCACGGATGCAAATGCACATCCAGGATTGGCGATCTTATTTTGATCGGGAGATGACTGGTCCCTGCAAAATAATGGAGTACCGTTAGGGATGCAAATGATGGTTTGTGCATTCCGTTTGTAATCTCCCGTACCGTAGGATGGCAACCAGATGAAACAGCTCCCCTGGCTTGTCACCGCGAAGATGCGGCCTAGATGGCGCACGAACGTGTAGGGGTACAAATCTGCCGCCGCCAACATGCGACAGCCTCTGCCGTTACTGCCTCTTGCATTGACGGCAATCCTTATGTCAAACACCGCGATGAGATAGTAATCATCGTAGCCGTGTCGCTTTGTCGGCGGGTCCGCAATTGCTATCTTCTTCAATCTCATGTAGGCATCATCATACGTATTCAAGCCCAGCCAGTCCGGAAGGCCGATCCCAATGGTGGAGAAGGGGTCTACCGGAACGGCCGCACTGTTGTGGACGTTGTGCAAAATGATGGTGATATCCGGCCGGAGGTATGCAAGCCAATCTTCGTTGGCACCGACCCAGACCTATATATAAGACGGTGGGTAGCGGAGAAATTACGGGATGGAAATGGAATAACTAAGTACTACATGATCAAACTCCATTACTGACTTGCTCATTGGACAAAATCCGACTACCTCTCAACGTCGGCAACTCTAGCGGAGTCAACGTGCAACCATGGCTAGGGAGCGGTGGACTGTTTGAAGGATTGTCCCATAGAAGAACCTTCTCCTCAAGGACGCATGGAAGACCAACAAGCATGGCCTTTTCCCAAGCCTGTTTAAGCAGCGTCTTGAAAAAGTGGTGCAGGAAGCACCGAGTCTTGCGGCGGTGAGGACGTCGGAGCAGCGTGCGATTTCTCCCAGAGGATCGTCGTCCAAGGTATCCCAGCCCCGATGAGGAGGAGAACCGCCTGGCGAATCCATGGGTGCAGCGACGAACTGCCTTCTCTTCAGGGGGAGGGGAACTGGCAAGGAGGAGATAAGAGCATAGTAACCGCAGGGCCTTGTCCCTTCCAACTGTAGATCGTTCCTCAGCGAAGGGGTGAGGCTATTATTTACTACTAGTACTAGCATTATGGAACGTTATGGGATTGCATTATACTGTAAATAATAGCACTAGTAAGAAATTTTTGGCACTAGGTAGTAGTTTTTGGCGTGGATTAAGAAATTTTGGGTATGTTTTTGCCATTTTTTGTACACGCCAACTAGTGTCAAAAAACGTCTTACATTATGTGACGGAGGAGTACGTACTCGTACTGTAGCAGTGCTAGTACTACTTTTCTCAACTAGTAGTGCGATGTACTGTACTTCTAGTCTAGTCTAGTATAGTGCACCAGTTTTGAACTCTTGAATCTCGGGGCCAAGGAGCTACAGTTGGAAGTGGAGGGTACTACTGTTCTCTAGAACCATCGCTATACTATCAATGCAGGGGAAGTACACCTGCGTAGTGGCCTAGTGGGTACTCTCGGTGCTCTATTCAGCCGCTCCTCTCACGTAGATGGCCTACTCAGCCGCTCCTCTCACGCACACACTAGCAGCCTGTTTATCAGCGATGGTTACTGCGGGGGCAGAACATTTGAGTTATTTGATACAGCGAGACTAGGCTTTTCGCTTCCATTTGTGGAGGTGTAATGGATCTCGTCGAACTTTGTTAGTAGTTCCTTCTTTATGAATGAGATGAAGCAAAGCTTTTGCCTCCGTTTCAAAAAAACACGTCAAGAGGAATTTCTTTTATAGTAGAGCCGATAATGGAGTGAAGTCCATGCGTGCAACGCCACAAGCTACAGAGTAGTAGTAGAGCACTTTACGTACAGAGCCATATTGCATAGTTCCCAATGCCCCGCTAGGCTTTTCCGGCTCCTCGGGCTTAATTGGGAGGCGCTAGTTTAAATATGCTACTAGCTGGAAGCTGCAAGCGAGGTGCGGCTAGGGCGAGCACGCGAGCCACGGGATGCTGGGAAGGAAAACCCGTTCACGTGGCTAGGCTGTCCAGTGCACCCAGATTGTGGGGCCGCACGTCCGTTTGACTTCAAAACTCAAACTACCCGTGTAAAATATTGGCTCGCAGTGAAGTGTAGTAGTACTATTTAAAAAAAAGGCCGCCGTGCGTTCGGCCGGGATCGAACCCACAAAACGAGGTATACACTCCCGCGACCACTAGTAGTACTCGTTGGAGTACAACGCAACCTAGAATCGCCTTTTGTCGCTAGTAGTACGTACATTGTTCCTTACAAGAAACCCCTAATGGTTAATAGTATAGCCAGCTGCTGGCTATAAGCCAGTGCCATGTCATCTACAGCCCATCTTATAGCCAACATGTACAATAATAGATCAAAAGAGTGTACTACTTTTTTATTATGTGGCCCACTTCTCATTCTCACAAAGTGCCTAGGAGCATGTGCTAGAGCTGGCTCTTCACGAAGAGCCCGCTTACCTTCTCTCTCCTCTTCTCTTTCCTCCAACTAAGCAGAAATATACTAGTTTATTTCTTATAGCCCGCTGACTCAGCTCTATTGTACTTGATCTAATAATGCAAGAAACCACTAAAATGCCAAGAAACTACTACCACTTGCATACGTGGCAGACTTAAGATAAGACTACCTTATCAACCATTGTACATGCTCTTACCAACAAAAATCCTCGAGTGACCTCCTACCTCCGGCCCGTCCACCTAGTCATCCTCGGCCATGGGACGCAGCTACCGCCGCCGGCAGAAGGCGAGGTCAAAACCGCCGGCGGTGCGGAAGTAGGAGTGAAAGTTAAGCTTTGGAAGCCAATAAGCAAGGCTAGTTACATAGTGCATATGTGTACATGATTGAAAGTAAATATCAACCATGAGTGACTAATATCTTGATGGAAAACTCGAAACTATGGAATACTAGGAAAAAATGCATGGTTGAAAATACTAGCAATGTTCATGCCCGTTGCAACGAATCATAATTAGAATAATACTTATTCACAAACTTGGTACAAAACACTCTAATTTTGATATACATATGTCACTAGAGATGTATTATGTTTCAATTAGAATATATTCCTTGGGCTGTTTTGGTGAGGTCAGGGAGGGATGTGGTTGGTTTTAAGATACTAATTATGGGTTTTTCTGCAAATTGGTAGACAAGTGGGATGTTGGTGAGAAAAAGCAACAACTTACCTCACAATCATTAGATGTAGATCTAATGGTCAGAAACGATGGATGGCAGACACACCAGCATCACCAACTTAGTCTTGTGTAGGAGTACTAGCAAGATCCGTGTAATGCACAGAACATCAAGATGCATTTTTTTATAAAACACTTGTTGTGATTGACCCTTGCGGGAGTAATCCCATGTGTAAAAACTAATGATATCTCGAAAAATATGAGATAAGGTGAAGAGGAGTGGGGTGTGGTGGTGGTTGGTGGTCGGACTGAGCGGAGGCATGGGGATTGACGACGCCGGCAGCGGCCACCAGGCCAGCTTGTTCCAGAGGCTTCCTTTCTTAATTGCTCAACAATGAGGTTTGTTGGAGATAAGGATGAACGAGGGAAGGCCTTGTCTGCAAATGTGGAGAGGGGTGCGGGTATCTTTTAGTTTAATTTTCATCCGTCAGATATAGATCGGACGGTCTATATTGCAAGATGGCACACGTACCATCATCACCAACTCGGTTTTTTATAAGAGAAGAAATATAAGTATGGAGATACAAACGTATTATCGATACTTGCTTCCATAAACTAGCATCTACATTCTATTCAACGCCTCGGCATCTGGGGCCTTAGCACAATGACTTCTTGACTATGTAAAACAAAGATTTTCCCGTCGTCGACAAGGAGGGGGTGACGGCGGCGCGCTTTTTGGCTTGCTCTAGTCCTAGTAGTCATACTAGGTGGTCTAAGCACGTGTAGATTTATTCTTTTTCACGTCTCGTGTTCGCCGTACTGCCACGACTGTTGATGAATAGACGGTAAGTTATTCACGGGGAAACCCTTGTTGAGCGTGTTTGCGAGAGAGAGACAGTGTGCGTGTGTGATATGTTAGAGACTGAGGCAATGATAACAGATTCTTTGTGTCTATGTGTGTGGAGGATAGAGAGAGACATGTACATGGGGCTTTGTGTTGTGTAACGCGGAGACACATATACATAATTAGAGAGTGAGTGTGTGAGATACACATGCGGACATGAGGAGAGATGAGGATCCAGATAAATGGGTGTTTGTGCATGTCTGTGTGTGTTTGTGCACGCGTTTGTGTGTGAGAGGGAGAGCGTGTATGTGGAGTAGAGAGACCATTGATGATGTAAACCTAGTATAAGGGAAGGGGGAATGGTGTGACATGTGTAGTAGCGAGATAGCACGGGTGCGGGCGGGGGGAGCAGACTATTTGGAAGAGACATCGAATGTGTGTGTGGGAGAGGGGTGTGAGAGCGAGAGAAAGAGAGAGCCAGCGACGGAGAGAGAGGGAGAGAGAGAGAGAGAGAGAGAGGAAGAGAGGGGGCGAGAGGGGTCGTTTGTGTCCATAAATGGCGTATAGATAGGGAGACAATGTTGATGTTGTCCGAAATTGGCCTATGAACGGAGACGCAAGGGAAGCGAGTCATCGTGTGTGTGATAGGGACTTCATGAGAGATCTAGAATAGATGGTGTAGAGAACAATGTGCGAAATCGAGAACGATTATACATTAGGGAGCTATGCAAAGAGTCACAACATATATGTATACAGGGAAGGAGCTGGGGCGGGTCTGCATGTGGGAGAGATAGAAAGAGGAGAGTGGTGCACAAGGAGACAAAGAGTGCTTGTTTGCAGTGGGGGTGGTGTGTGAGGTGAGTGCGCGAGAACCACATGACTAGGGAGATAGACGTTTGGGGGCGACGTTTTGTGTGTATGGGAAATATACACTCTACATAGTGCGTGTGCTTGCGTAAGAGAGATAGCGGGAGACCTAGAGAGTGAGGGAAGAGATGTGTGCATGCCCGAGAGACAAAGTGATAGAGACCTATGTTGGGGTCCGGACTTTACAAGAGAGAGGGGTGTTAATGTGCTCGTGTGTTGGTGTTTGGGGGAGAGAACGACTTCTCTATGTGTGTGTGTGTGGTGGTGGGGGGGAGTTGACTTCAGATAAAGAGTGAGGTGTCTATATTTGAGGGACTTTAGCGTAATTGAGATATTGTGCACTCATGGTTGATCAATTTGTTTCACAGTTTGTACTATGAGATAAAGATACTTTTGAACATGCGTGATATACCAGAGGTACCAGAATTACAAACCTAAGATTGGAATTTTGGAATTCGACTCCATCATTAGCTTTTGTAATTCATTTAAATGGAGGTACATTTTTTAAGCCGGGATTTCGTGAATTCAAATTCATATATCAAACCTAGAGATATACACATACGGGCATGTTCAAACTTTATAATCATCCACTTTATTCATACACATACACATTTTTTCTTTTGTCATCATATTTAGGATAAACACATTTGGAATTTCATTTGAATTGGACCGTATGATGGTATTTGCTTGTAGTAGCTCAATGATCCATATTTGAATTGAATGGACAATCTAATTTTCGAGTTGGAGACATTGATTTTCAAAACTTGCACATTTTTTTGCGTGCAAAACAAACAAATTGTCGGCCATGATATCATAGTCGGCCGTACGAGAGTAGAATACTTATAATTTTATGCGCCAAAAGCTTTCAAACTTCCCGCTCACATCGAAATATCACGCGCCCGAAAGTTTAGCCCTGCGATATTCCTGTTTTACCCCTGCCACATGAACGGAAAAGGGCTGCTTTGGTAACTCCATTGTTTTCCCCTCTTTGCCCCCAACATTCTTCCCCAGAGCCCCTCCCCTTCCCCTCCCCGACCCCCCCAACCACGGCAAGCCACCGAATCTAGTCCTCCGCCGCAGCGGTGGACCTCACACCCCGCCGGATCTACCTTCCGCACCTTGGAACCCCCAACTGCCAACTCACCACTTCACCGGAGCCGCTTCAGCGACTGGCTTGTCCACCACTCCAGATCTCCTTGACCGCCATCATGGTCCACCGCACCGGATCTGCTTAACCGGCGCCCTCGTCCACCACAGCGTAGGCCCTTCACTGACTCCCTCGTCCGCCCCTTTGCTGGCCCTTCATACAAGCCCTCGTCCGCCGCAACAGATCCGCCTCACTGAAAGCACTGTACAACGCGCCCGCCGAAGCCTTCGTCCACTGCACCGGACCCGCTCCATGGACGCCATATTCAACTCCACTGGCCCTGCTTTACCGACGCCGCAGCCTCATCAGGTTATTTCGATTTGTACTCCTTCGGTTTTTCTCTTTATCGTGCAACTATTCACTTACCACAGATGAGCTTTCTTGTATGTCGAAAGGTGCCGCAACCGTAGCACCGGAGCCGCTTCAGCGACGGCGACAGCCGGCCCTAACTCAACTGCAACACGAGCACCATCGACGATCCTTAGCTATCAAGTATGACAACGATACCCATACGCCGCCGAGAATCAGGTACTATTATCCAACGGCCGGCGCCTACGTTCACTTTCCTAGCATAAGCACCGCACCTTTGAATTTCTTCAGGGCATCATTCAGTTTTTCATGAGACGCGTTATTCTGCTTGCACCCGTAGGGCCATACTTCTGGTAGTGAACATGTTACATGTGCTAAATTACATACCAGTGCACATATAGTTAATATGCTTTAGTTTTGTTCTGATGCCACCTGTTGGTTCCGTCAGACTGCTTAATGTTCTCTATGCTTAATTACACATCAGCAAACTAGCATGTGGTTCCGCTGCTTTTTGTTCGTTTTACCCTACATTTTCTGATGCTAGCTATTACATCACTGCTCCGAGCCTCTGTTCATTACTTGTTTGTGTGTTCTTGATCTTCCCAAGTTGCATGACTAATTTGATGCTTCTATTAATTATGGAGCTGCCAACCCCATCAAGCAAAATATTTGTTCTTTTGGGGCTAGCACCTCGAACAAGCATAAAAATAGAGGGAAGCAGATATATGGTCGTGTATGCACACACGCTTCTTTCATTAGTTTAGATGAACCATTGATGATCAATTCGGACCAGTGCATGCGATTAAAATTAATTTTACCTAAATAGATGGTGCAGAATAAACTACAACAACTAGATTTGCAACCACGGGATGTTGACGATATCTTCAAAGAACATTGCAACAGCAGCTAGGCTTCACAGCAACATATGGTAAGCCAGTGTGTTTTAGTACATGTGAAATGTAATGCGAGTGGGATGCTTTCTTGGCTTGTGCCCTCAACGTGTAATCCTACCGAATTACAAATAGTTCAGTTGTCTGCTTTGCTGTATTGCTTGATTCGAATGCTTATTTGTTGTTACGCTATACCTGAGTTGGCCAATATGTCAGCAGTGCCTGCTGTACTATCGTAAAGAAATGCATGCCTATTTCATTTGAGTCCTTAACTTTTCCTCTCAATTTCATCACAAGACTGTCTTCGTAGTTTATATGAGGCCACACTGTTAAGTGCTTTCTCAGATTATTTCAACTGCTTAGATGCCTTGGCAACTTAAATATAGCGGTTGTACACTCCCTTTCAACTAGGGATGTCAACTGGGTCCCGTTTAATCCCGATTAAAGTCCACTAGTGGTATGATAGTTCAAAAGAGTTTTAGTTTTTTGAGGAAAATGAACTAGGGAGGTAGCAAAAACTAACTAGATGGGACTGGCGGATGTCGTTTATTTGCCACTTACATCCCTAGTTTCATCTTACCATTTTAATTTCTTTTCGGCTGATGCTGCTTCGAACCATTTAAATATAGTTTGCCATGCTCGGCAATAATTCATCCGTCGTTTACCATGTAAGCTTACTGCCTGGATCATACGATAACTATCTCTTACTGATGTCCAACAGAAACCTTTCAGGATGCCGTTCACACTAGGACACAATGTACAACCCTAGAATCTATTTGTGGAAGCAGTGCGCCATCCATGTTACCAGATGGTAGCAGTTCAGAGGCAACACCGCCGGAGAGCAGTCTGAGCACAGATATTATAGTGCTTGAGGCTCTACTAGAGGCAGAAAGAGATGGTGTGGCTGCCATGAATGAGGTAATCTTTATATTGAGGCTGGAAATTACGGAATTAGCGGCACGCATTATGCAAGCAACCCAAGAATTGGAGGAAGTAAGAATGTTGCATTTGAAGACGGAGGAGGTCCTGCTGTTTCTGCTATCTGAAGCCCAAGGTAATCCTGGTTCTTCTTTAGATACCAGTTGAAATTGTCATTAGATTATTGTACTTGCATGTTGTGTCATGTCTCCGAATGGATTATGTTGCAAGACCCCCTATGTTGTCCATGTGTTGTAATGATCCGAATTTTTTAGGCGAGGTAATCCTCAGTACTTGTATGATTGACATAAGGTGAACTGTTTTTTGTGTGAGCATATTGTATTGGATGAAATAACTGTTTGACTCAGAGTGTATCCAACCTACTGAATTCGAAGATCACGGCATTTCTAAATCATAATCATATAAAAAGGTGGAATAAATCTTTGTTGTGGTTTTGAAGAAATAAATAACAAAACGTATAATTATCTGTGGATATTCGTAATCGAATACAAATTGGATTTGAATTTAGTTTGCCAGGTCCCAGGGCAAACGTGAATGCTAATTCTCCCAAGTTTTGACCGAAGCGGCTAAACACCCACTATAATTTGTGGGCTGCCCGAAGCAAGTGTTTGCGAGATGGAAATTACTGTCTACCCCTGACACTTGACATCCTTATTGACCGGATTTACACTGTTGTCGATAGGGGAGACTAGTAACTTCAATCAGACGTGACACGACGGCCTCTGAGCCCATTCAGACACGGTGGGCGCTAAACGTGGGCGGCAAAACACATTTGATTCAAGCTCGTCCGAAAGACATGTGTCTCTTCCTCCATTTCCCCATTCATACACGGTGGGTGGCAAAACAAACTCTCCTCGTCCGAAATCGATGTAGGCTAATATTTTAAATAGGGGCAGTGTCACAACCGGTTTTCCAATAAAAATATTTATTGAGAGACCGATCCCTTTTACGGACCAGTAAGGAAGAATTCCTTCTTACTGGTAGACAAAATCTTGATCACAGAAGAAAAATACCAGGAGTACTGAATATAATACAAAGTTGAGCGGAGAGTGCTCAACAATTTATTACAAGCACGCCATTAAAACATAAAGGCGGATAGGGTGGCATAACTACTAACTCACGATAAAAGCGGTGGTGGAAATATCACAGCGAAGTGGGTGATATGACTCCTGAAAACTAACAGCTCTTCGAGCGTCGGAGTGAGGCTCGAGGAGACTTATTGCGGGTGGCGGAAGCGTATATGATACAAGTGACCAATATCCAGGATCGCACGGGACTGACTGGGATTCCTCTAGGCGTCGGACTCACTATCAAGCTCTTCATCCATGAGATCGCCTTCGTCAACATCTGGCCAAATCAACAAGCCAGGTGAGTACTATGAAAGTACTCGCAAGATAGTTCGGACATAAGATATAACAAATGTAAACATGATGCATGCGAACAGATTATCAAGTGCACTCAGACGAAGGGACAATAATGCGTGGGAAAATAAAAGAGAAGTCGGGCGGTAGTCCTCCCTAAATCCCAAAATAAATGCTGAGGGCCAAACGAGTGTCTGAATGACTCCTCGAGAGGAAAATACAAGAATAACAATGCCGCAGTCGGGCGTCAAGGCGACACCACATAAAGGGCTTATAATAGAATATAAAAGGCAGTGCGTGCCACAGTCGGACGTCTGAGCGACATCACATAAAGGGCTTATATTGAAAGAATAAACAACAGTGCATGCCACAGTCGGACGTCTTAGCGACATCACATAAAGGGCTTATATTGAAAGAATAAACAACAGTGCATGCCACAGTCGGACGTCTGAGCGACATCACATAAAGGGCTTATATCAAAAGTAAATAACAAGAGTGCCACAGTCGGACGTCTGAAGCGACATCACCTAAAGGGCTTATGTCTTAACTCAATAATTCAGTAACCCAAGAATATAAATCATTACAAGTATGAGGTAAATAAAAGGTTAGTCCATCCACAGGAATAACAATTAAACTGTGTTTACCACTCAAGCTTGTTCACCGGGGATTTACCACGAGGATTGACATAGATAAGGATATACTGGCCATGGTCCTTGACCATAGATATGGTGACTTGGAAGGATTTGACTCTGCAGAGTTTGTACTTTAACCACAGCCAACGGATTTCAGTAGTCACGGGGACTAGTTCCGTTTACGGTGTTTTGGAAGAAACACATCTAACCAGTACACACCCATTCAACATTCCGAAGCCAGGAATCACCCTCGGCAACGTTCAAGATAAACTTTGAGATGGGGAGGCTACAACCTCGCGTAGCATGGGATCAAATTTATATACGTGCGCTCTAAGGGGTGCCCCCCTCTCGGTCCCAACCGGAAACACCCATGCCCCCTGACCGGAAGACTGGCTTTAATCCAGGGCCATGGAACCCTCATCCCGGCCCCTCTATTTGGTGTGTACACGGAAAGAGGTTACCAACTTACTAAACCGTATTCTTGGCAGAAAACATGTGGCGGCACGGAAAGGGGAAGAACGATAACGTGACTCAGTCCACGTTAACGTCGGAGTTTATCGGATATCGTAAGGCTGGCATGCTACAACAATACCACCTTACTGCCTTTCATGTCACCACATGACAAGGCCATCTCTCATCAGAGATCACAGTAACTTTGGAGCACATGGATAGTTGCCTTACATGCAACGAGATGCTCTCCGATACTCATATGCCATGCACAAACCATTCAAGCAAACATGCAATACACCCGTCATATCAAAGGTTCAAACATGCTTGCCTGGTTCGGAGAAGTCGGAGTCTAGCTTGGCGAAGTTCGCGGCTCCGTCACCTCTTCCGGAACCTACGGTATAGCGAAAACGTATACTAACGTGAAAATCAACGCGTGCATAAAATTTGTCCCAATTTTTTTTCAAATAAATACCATAAAAAACTAGACAAAAATATAAGACTGTCAGAAAAAGAATCACTCAAAAATAACTTTTTATTAAAAAGTTATAAGGGTTTTTGTCCAGGGACTAATCTGTGATGAAACAGAAAAGAACCAGGGACTTAACTAAGAAAACAGAAAACGGTTCGAAGAGAAATGCCCCAGCCCACAGAGAAAACGTACTTGCCCGAAGGCGCCAACGGAAAACGCTTCGGGGGAGAGAAAGAAGAGAGGCTGACATGGGGGTCCCACATGTCAGGTTTAGAAAGTTCGCCGGTGCCCGAAGACTGCGGTGGTCACCGGCGTCGAACCACGGCGAGGCAGGGAGATCGGAGTGTACCAAGAGCTTCAGCGTGTCCTTCCGCGTCGGTGGGTGGTGGAGTCGACCGACGGAGAGCACCACGTCGACGGCGACACTTTCTCCGGCGGACGGCGGCTCGGGCGATGGTGGAGAACTCCGGTGGGTGCTGCAAACTCCGAATTGAAGCGCGGGTCAGGAGAGTAGATGCATAGGGAAGCTACTGGCAAGAGTTGAAGGGTGGAGGTGCACGCACGGGAGTGAATCGAGCTGGATCCCGTGGCGGGTCGCGGCGGCCGGAGTTGGGGAAGAAAGCTCTCCCGTGGCTCTACCAGTGGCTAGGCGTGGTCTAGGTGGAGTGCAGAGGTGGTGTGGGTACGAGTTGGAGCTCGGGGCCTCTATTTATAGGCGGATCGAGGGAGTGGCCGTGAACGGGGTCGCTCCGGCGAGCAATTACGGCGAGGCAATGGCTTGGCAGGGAGCTTAAGTGGCCAGGCAGCATCAGTGAGGTGTACTGGTGCCGTTCCCCTGCTAATCTTGGTCGGTCTTGGCGTAATGGCGCCAGTCCTCGACGGGGTGGCCGTACGGGCACGGCGGCGGCAGAGAGCGCGCTCCGCGCCCAGCGGTTCACGACGAGGGTGGCAGCACGCACTGGGGAGTGGAAGACCACGCGGCGGCCTCAGGTGGCTTGGGCGGCGCTGGGTAGTGCCGTCCACGCTACGCTCCTCTCTGGCGGCCGCAAAGCCGCCGCTGCCATCGGTCACGGGGCGGCGCACCTCCTCCAGCTCGTCGCCGACGCCCGCAACCTTCCAGGCGCTCGTGCGGTGCAGACGACAAGGGGGAGGGGACAAGAAGCACGGCGACGCCGGTGCACTGGCGAGATCGACAACGGACACTGAAGAAACGACAGTAGTGTCAGACACTGTTAACTGAATTTGACTGAACATTATAGAAACAGTGTCCAGCAGGTGTTCGATGAAATGATTTGGTAAGCAGAAAAAAAATTCTGGAGCTGGGGCTTGGTGAGGTGACCTCTCAATGCACCCAGAGGCTGCCTGATTTTCCTCAGATTTTTAGGAGAAGAATTTGAATGAATTTCATCAAATTTGGCAAATCTGGTCCAAACTTGCAGCAAGTATAGTTTGAAAAATTTGAACTGAAGACCAGTGGATCTTCATGGATCTTGGTTGAGGGTTCAAAGGACTAGCTAGGGGAATTGGTTTGGAGGCAAATTCAAAGCAGAAAGGGTAGCTCCTTTGAAAACCTCCAAGGATCAAGATAGAAGGCAGAAATTGTTTTTGATGAGAGTTAAATGGAAAAGAAATTTTGGGGAGGTTCAAACTGCTGGATTTGATGTGTATCATGATCCAAAGGTGGGGAAAGGTTTATGGCAGTGGATTTCCACTTGGGTCATGGCAAGAGGAATATTTGAAAAGAGGAGAAGATCACTTCAAAATGCCATAGGGCTATTTAAATTATTTTCAAAAGAAAAATTACCAAAGTGAAAAGGCATTTGGTTTGAGTCCAAATAAAAAGGAAAAACCTCCAAGACCAAGATCAAGCCTTGGGTGAATCCAAATAAAACACTTGCCATAAAAGAAAGTTTTTGAGAGGGTGGGTTCTTTAAAAGAAAATTTTAAATACCCTCCTCAAATAAAAATAAAAGTTTGAAAAAAATCCAATTAAAAATTTTGGGTATCACAGGCAGATGTGTAACTTCCATCATACGTGACACAACCGCCCTACCTGCCAGGCCCGTTCATACACCGTGGGCGCCAACCGTGGGCGGCAAAACACCCTCTCCTCGCCCGAAATAGTTACCGGCAAATATTTGGGAGATGCGAGATTACCGTCCTATCCCCAACCGACGCGATGTCCGAAATTTTAAACGGGGGATAAGTTCGTAACTTTCCCCCATTTCAGAGAAGCGCGTCCCAAAGTTTGAGATCCCCCCTCCCCTCCATTTCCCCATTCATACACCGTCGGCGGCACGACAACCTCCGCACTGCGGCCAGCCTCCTCCGTCCGTCACCCCATCCTCCACCTTGCCGGAGCCGCTACCCCTACCCCGTCGTCCACTGCAAAAGATGGACGTCTCTCATCCATGACGCTGGACCAGTGTGACGCCCCCGATTCAATCGTACACTAATCATACACGCAAATGTGTACGATCAAGATCAAGGACTCACGGGAAGATATCACAACACAACTCTAGACACAAATTAAAATAATACAAGCTTTATATTACAAGCCAGGGGCCTCGAGGGCTCGAATACGTAAGCTCGAATACACAAGAGTCAGCGGAAGCAACAATATCTGAGTACAGACATGAGTTAGACAAGTTTGCCTTAAGAAGGCTAGCACAAAAGTAGCAACGATCGAAAAGGCAAGGCCTCCTGCCTGGGAGCCTCCTAACTACTCCTGGTCGTCAGCGGTATCCACGTAGTAGTAAGCATCGGCGGTGGCCTCTGGCTCCTGGGCTCCGACATCTGGCTGCATCAACCGAAAAGAAGAAGAAAGGGGGAAAAGGGGGAGAAAAGCAACCGTGAGTACTCATCCAAAGTACTCGCAAGCAAGGATCTACACTACATATGCATCGGTATCAATGAAATGGGATGTATCTGTGGACTGGACTGTAGAATGCCAGAAGAGAAGGGGAAAGCCTAGTCCTATCGAAGACTAGCATCTTCTGGAAACCACCATCTTGCAGCAACAGGAGGGAGTAGAGTAGCATAAAGTAAAGTAGTAGTAGTGTTATCAACCTCGGCCAGAGATCCTTTCTCGACTCCCTGCGAGAAAGCAATCCCAGAGCCATACTATCCAGTTCTCATCACAATCCATTTCTCATCACAAGTATCCAGTTCTAGTTGTATCGATCTGGATACAACTCCAAGTGTCCGTTACCGTAGGACAGGCTATCGATAGATGTTTTCTTCCCTGCAGGGGTGCACCAACTTACCCACCACGCTCGATTAACTCCGGCCGGACACACTTTCCTGGGTCATGCCCGGCCTCGGCCAAACAATACGCCGCAACCCGACCTAGGCTTAATAGAGGGTCAGCACGCCGGACTAAACCTATGCCCCCAGGGGTCATGGGCCATCACCCCGGGAACTCCTGCACATTGCGTGGGCGGCCGGTGAGCAGACCTAGCTACCTCCTTAAAAAGGTAGGAGCCTACCAGTCCAACCCGGCGCGCGGCGCTCAGTCGCTGACGTCTATTAAGCTTCGGCTGATGCATACGACGTAGAACGCCCATACTATGCCCACGTGATGGTTAGTGCTATCAGGCCAGAGGCCCCTCGGATCAAATATCCAAATCGTAGTGGATTAGGAACGCGCGGTAACAAGCAGAGACTCACGAAAGATGTGACCCCGTCGCCCCGTCTCGAGGACTTGCGACAAGGGCTAAGAATGCCCGGCCACGCCTTGTAATTATCTCGCGGGCACCCTCCAGGTCAACCCATCTCCACATCACTCGCAATTATGCTCGCGCGGGTACCCCTTAGGGTCGACCCGTCTTTAGTAACATGGTTCAGTGTAAAGTCATAGTAACCATAGTAACTGTGTGTCCAAACATCAAGGGGAAAACCCGAGGAATCACCCCCGGTGAATTCCACTCGATGTAATCATCAAGGTGAACGTAAGAGGAATCACCCCCGAGGTTCACACTTGAGGGGTTGCACGACAGAGTCGTATCGGAAGTGGTTAAGGCGGAATCACCCTCGATGACCACGACCGAATAGCTACACTACAGGGTTAATTGTGAGCCTGGATTTTGGCTTTTTTCTTTTTCTTCTGATTTAGTTGGTTTGCTCTATTTTTCTTTTGGAGTGGTTCTGTGGCCTTGCCACCTGGGAAATCATCCTCATTCCTCCTCCCAAATGGCTCATCATTCTCAAAACCTTGCCAAGATCATGTCACTTCACTCCTTGACCAAACCCTAAAATCTTTTTCTAGGGAAAATTCCTTTTTCATTAAAGGAATAACCCTATCTGCCCTAGGTTGTGAAGCAACCTATATTTCTGTCGATCCAAAAATCCCCAAATAATTCTCATAATTACTTTGGGTCATATATAGCTCAAATAGGCCCAAACATTGCCTTGGCCAGTTCAAAAATAACTCCCCAATATTCCTTTTTCTATTCTGCGCTGAATGGCACTTTGTGAAGGAAGTGTCATTTATATTTCTCCTAGTAGCTCCCAACCTTTTTGGGCATGTTTATATGTCCAAATAATTGCCCCATGCACAAGTTAAAATTTATTTGCCTAGCCAATCTTCCTCAGTGAATTTTCAAAGTTTCTGTCAGACAGAAGGCTTTGTGAAGGAAGTACTAGCTAGGAGTACCCAAATAAGTTGAACTTTTGCACACTCCTTAATGTGCTCATATTAACTCCCTCTATCCATTTGCAGACCCATCCAATAATCTGTGTGAGCACAGGAGCAAATCTTTGATTTTGGCAATATTTTCAGGTTGTGAAGCAAGTATATTTCATATTGCTTAAAAAATCCTGATAAATTACCAGATCATTCTTATACCTATAAAACATCTCTCCACCCAATTTGTCGTCATTTCATTGAGCCATTTGATCACCAATATTATTTCAAGTTTCTGGACAGAAATGATGTTTGTGAAGAAAGTGCCAATTTGGCTTGTCCATTTGGCATGAGCTTTTTACAGCATATCCATATGTCCAAATAAGTAAGCTTTGACCAATCTTAGCCCAATTTGATACTCTATGTGAGAGCATCATCATGATCTTCATTTCTGGACCATTTTGGCAATTGCAAAGCAACTACTTTAAATCTTGATCGAAATCTTCTCCAACTTACCAGGATGTAAGTTCTTCTTTACCTCAACCTCGCAGACAAACTCTCTGGCTCCAATCCCTTTCCTGTTGATTAGCAGTTCTAACCCAAGTTTACTGCAGTAAACTTCAGAGACTGCTTACCGTTTAACCAGATCACTTTTAACCGAGCTACCACCATGGTTGCAACCTCCCATGGATGGACTACGCCCTAGACAACGTTTTCCAACCCTTGGCATCTTCTCCTTGCCAGTCTGCGCGGTGACCACCGACTTGGCATGCAGTGCGCGCGTCCAGAATGGCTTCTTGCTCGGGCCCCTCGTCTGCTCGGCGTCTCAGAGAGCACGAGCATGTCCAACTGTTTTACCGCGTCATCTCCGTCCTCCTGGACCTCTCTCTCTCTCCGTAAAACCCCTCGCCGACGCTCACCGACGCTCGCCCACGAGCGCACTGTGGCCGACCGAGCATTAATGGCACTGTGGCCGCTTCCCCTCTGTGCCCCTCGGCCCCCTGCCCTGTGCGCCTCTGTAGCTCATCCGCACCTCACTCGTCGCCTTCTCGTGCCACCCCGTGCTCGCTGCGCGTCGCCAGAGCTTTGGCCGAGCTCGAACGGCGGCAACCGGCTCGGCATCTCGCCCCGCGCCTATATAAGAGCCACCCCGAGGCCGTTCGACCTCACCACCAGCCTCACACCCCCTCCAGCAACCTCCCCGGCCTCTCCCTCGAGCTCTAGAGCCCCTCCCCATCTCTCTCTGCCGCCATGGCCGCCGCACGGCCTCGGCTAAATTCTCCCTACACCGAGCCCTTCTCCACTTATTTCTGCCACCAGAAGCTCACCCGTAGTTCGCCGATCCTCCCCATCTCTTCCACTCATCGCCGGAGCCCCTGCTGCCGTCGTCTTCAAGCTCAACAGCCGCCGCTTCCTCTGTTCTCGGCAGTCGTGCAAGCCCCGTCGCTCCACTCCTCCCCGACGCCCGTTCTACCTCAGAATGGACGCGGCGCACCTCTCTGATCCCGCCGGTGCCTTTCCCTCCTCCGGAGCCGGCCGGAGCCGCAATCCCCATCGCCGGCGCCCGCCTCTGCTCGCCTCTGTTCCCCGTCGCCTTGGTCGTTCCCCGCCGCTCCTGTTAGGCCTCCCCGACGCGGCGCCCCTTCCCGCATCCGCCAGTGGCCAGGCCCTCGCCAGAGGTGGTCCGTGCTGCCGGAGCTCGTCGCCGGAGCCGCGCGGCCTCGCCCCTGCCTCTGTCCGTCGGGAGGAGGAAGAAGGGACGAGGAGGAGAGAGTCAACCCCCGCGGGCCCCGTGCGTCAGTGAGCCCAGCCCCAGCCCCGCCTCTGATGAGGTGGATAAGTAACGGGCCCCACCCGCGTGGGACCCGCACGTCAGCGTTGACCAGACTCGGGCCCGCATTGCCACGTCAAATAAGTGAAAGCGTATTTTCGTTTCACGTTTTCGCTGACTAAAAGCGTATTTCTAACTTTGCGCTTCTGCCTTATCCACTCAGGGACCCGACTGTGAATATTATTTTTGCAGAAAAGTCCCTGAACTTCAACCCTCTATAACTTTTCAACCGTAACTCCGTTTGAGGTGAATCCAACGCTCACTTCTTCGTTTCGTCGAGCCCTTACTGTTGGTGTCACTTTCATTATGTTTTGGCATACTGAAAATGACCATTTTGCCCCTGCCCTTTATCAGCCCCCTCCGAGAGAGAACGATTTCCGGCGATTCTTTCCGCAAGCTTCTTGCACTTTCTTCTGGTGATTTCTTCCGCCCCAAGCAAGCCACACCCTCCATTTGCATCACTTTAATGCAGTGACATGGTTTAATTCATTTTAACTTGTTTAAAATATTGCTTTAGCTCCATGACTCTGTGCATGGCATTTTCTCGGAATATTATTTTGATCTTGTTGTTGCCATGCTATTGTTTGGATTACTAGGAGTTATGTTTGTAGTTCATGAGTATCATGTTGCCATTGGAGTATTAGTGGCTGCTATTATGATTGTTTCTTGATGATATCTGTTAGTATGTTTTGGAGTATTA
The DNA here is from genome assembly GCF_018294505.1 of Triticum aestivum. Lineage (NCBI taxonomy): Eukaryota > Viridiplantae > Streptophyta > Magnoliopsida > Poales > Poaceae > Triticum > Triticum aestivum. The sequence goes on along the minus strand of NC_057802.1, from coordinate 378,849,231 downwards.
CTTTGGATGTTATGCTACCTTTAGATTATTAGTGGTTAGTATGATTATTTTCATGATGCTAGTTGATGTTCTGTTGCTTGGAGTATTATTTTCGGAGATGATGGTTACATGTGGATCTTAGCTGGATAGCTGTATTCTTGTTGTTGGAGTAGTAGATTATTGTTTCGGATTCATCAGGATAGTAGTGTTATGCTATCCTCGGAGTATTTTGAGATGATGATATTATGCTTGGGTTATTTGTTGGATATTGCTATGACTTGGATTATAGTTTGATGGTTGACATCGGAGTATCAGTTATCATGGTTATATTTTTGGGGATAAATTCCGTCAGTAAGTTGGTCAGGTGCCGCCGAATCGAACTTTTCCAGTGCAACCACATTTGACGGTATGGGACGACCCTAATGCGGTCTATTGTCGTGCCTCTCGCCGGTGCCTCTAACGAGGGAAGGCTATGGGCGCGCGCTACCCTGATCAGGTAGGCAGACATAAGCCTTGTGTGCCTGTTGTTTGAGTTTTTGGATCCGTGTCCCCGTGTGGGATGGGCCACGACGGTGGTCGTTGTGTCTTTGGTAGACACGGGGCCACCCATGACTTAGCCGAGTGGGGAGTGAGTCGGAGTGGCCGGGAGAGTGTCATGGCAGTAGATCGGTTTTGTCGGAATGCCGTTGGTCCACCCGAATGGGAGTGCGAGGCCATGGGTTCTGTCGTGTGGGTACAGTGCGCTACCTCGGCAGAGTGTGTGTTTAATCTATCGATAGCCGCGTCCTCGGTCATGGGCATGGGTTCGTACTAGGGTACACCGTTCGATCAACACTCACATGACGGAATGACTTATAGGTGATGGATATGTGGATATTTGGAGCAGTACAGATGGGCCATTTATTGGTCGGGTTGTGATCGCCGTAAGGATCACGGGCCATTCATTGGTCGGGTTGTGATCGCCGTAAGGATCACGGTTAGTTTGGTTATGATCACGAGGTGATCGAGATGGTATATTGCTTGGCCGGTTAGCCAAGAGAGATATGGTCATGGAAATCAGAGATGGTGATTTATCCGCATTGTAGTAGTTTCATATCATGCTTAGTAGTTGTTGCTGTATCAGGGTAGCTGTTAATTTAATTAACCTGCTTAATGCTATGTTGTTGTCTTGCCTTGATGTTCTTGGTTGTTGTGAGCTTGCAAGTACATTCAATGTACTGACCTGGCGTGTCATGCCAGATTGCAGGTGATGCCGTGATTGCTTGATTGCTTGTCGTGGTTTCCGTTCGTGCGAGCTAGATCGTGTCCCAGCCAGAGTCCCTGCGGAGTGGAGTTCACCACCTTCGTCGTTGTTCTGCTGCTAGAAGATTTTCGCTGCTACGAGTTGTTCCGCTGCTAGCATAGAGCAAGTGTAGTATCGCAGGCGTAGTGTCGCCGTGCTGATGTGAACCTTTGTAACATCAGACCTTTGTATTTATTCTTGTAATAAGAGCTGATTTGTTCTATGTCAAGTAGTGTTGTATTCCAGAGACTTCTCCTCGATCTCTGGGCTGGAATACGGGGCATTCCGGTTTCTCTGAGCCGGGGTGCCACAGGCTTGGTATCAGAGCAGGTCTGGCTGTAGGACGCCCTAGTCAGCGCGAGCGGTAGAAACCGGTAGAAATCGGTAGTATAGAGTCTGGTTTGTTTATTGTATTTGGTTGCTGCATTTGTTTGTTGCATAGCATGCATATAGTCTTAGTATTTGTGATAACGGTTTATCTGGTGAGTGTAGCTGGCATCGGGTCGAATCCACTACAGCTCAACCTTTGCATTTCTCCAGTTCTTTTTTTCTTTCGGTGTTTGGTGTCATTTCTGTCCCAGCAGAGTGATGCCAAGTGATCCCGACACTGTTTGCAAAAATGGTGCTCAGGTGTCGCGCCGATGTCTTTCTTCCAGTCCCGTCTATCATTTCGGTGATGGACATGTTTCTATCCCGGATCATTCTTTTGTCGTGTTGGCAACCCATAATGATCTTAGTTATCAAGAAAGGGCAATGTCAGCAGCCTTAGTTTTCCCCGATATCCTATTTCTTGGACGAGTACGGATCTTTTTCCGTCCGCTTGATAATAATGTGGTTGCGACCTTCGTGTCCCACTACGTGATTACCGAGTGCGTCCTCGCTTCCGAGCTAGTCCAGGTTGCTATCTGGCTAAGCTAGCACTTGGTGTAGCGCTGTTTACACCAACTCTTCCACACATTTATTCGTCCTAGTGCACATCGTCACAGCATGCTAGATCGTAGAACTGGAGACCCCGCGAGATTTGTGTGCTTAAGTAGGCATGCATATTGTGTGACTAGCAGTAATATGTGGCATTGATTGTGTGTGATTTGATTGTTGTTGTGTGCTTTTGTTTAGTTGAGTTTTCTTTTGGCTTCTTTCTTTTGGGCCCCGGTGTTACATTATTTTTCCCCCATAAAGAATTGCTCATCCACCGACACCGGACTCAAAGAAGCACTAAGGATTTCAAATATTTGGAAGAAGCTCAGCTAAACATTTTGGTCTACCCAATCAACTGCATTATAGCATTAACATCTGTTCAGAATACCACTGGTGTGTTGGATTGATTATCAGCATCGAGTCCCCGCCAGTGCAAAATCCTCACAGCAGTTATGATCCAGCCAGCAGAAAGACAAGTCAGGTACAAGACCAACGATATATTTTCAGACAAAGGTATGTATCATATACAAAGTTTTGGCTCAATAATGCATGATGCTTGAAATATGTTGTCATCCGAAATAAAGTTAGAATGTGATATGATCAAGGAAGACAGTCGAACCATTTTTCGCATGCAAATAATCAGCCTTAGAATATTATGGGCATATGTATGGATTTCAGTCTGCATATCAGTATGAAGTTTTGGATATAAGAAACCCAGTCTTCTTTCACACGCTATCGGAAGAAATTTATGATGCAAGGCTCCTCAATTTTTCCTCAATATGATATGTGAACAATTTCCGGCCCAAGATACCCGGTCTTTCTCAACAAGATACCTCGGTAAAAGCTTCTGACAGCCGGAAATGAAATTTCCTCAACAAGCAAACCCGAGGAGAAGCTTCTCAAGTATGGAACTCAGGCTTCTCCAGCACAATAATCAGACCAAGCTTCGTGTGTAATCTATAGAGCCTTCTTTTGCACGATACCCAGACAAAAGATTTGAGCAGAAAAAAACAAGTCTTCCTTAGCAAGTTACTCGGATGGCTTTTCTCGTAAGCCATTCAGTCCGTGTCAGTACCAAAATATTGCACCATCCTCAGAGATTATATGATGAGTTGCAAATGTATGGCAGTCCAGTTCAAGGACCAGACTTGCAATAATTTTGTCAGAGGTAAAATTCAGTCAAAACATATGCCTACCGCAAGGATCGAGTGTTCGGTGGCATATGATTCTTATATATGGTGAGCATGTATCCCCGGTCATATCAATAACTCATACGAGATGCGACAGTGATCCAGCAGATATACCTAAGAAATATAAGAATCCCACAACCTCGCGAGTCAGGTAAAGGAAAATAAAGATGAGCAGAAATACATATCATAAAATACAAGGAGTGATAATATTTGGAGATGACATCTCAGCCTCAACAGTCTTGACAATGGTCATCAAGGTCATTACTCCCACAACTGACAAGATAATATCATGAAATCTTGTCACCTTCTTGTATGATTGGCCTCAGCAATGAGCTCTGTACAGCTACAAACCCCGGATATATGTCATATGTGTGCGGACTCAGGTCAGAAAACAAGGAGGAATAATGTCAAAAATACTAATCGCATCCATGGTCATACGAAGAATCAAGGACAGGTGTGGCCAAGTTGTTTCAGTAAGGTGTCCTAACCAAGAAAACCAGGACCATAAAAAGGATGAGACTGACAGCAAAGCATGATGATTTTGCACGACCATCAGGGTCCGGATACCCAAGTCAGTTGAAAGCTATAATCCCATATGGATCCACAAAGGCATACTCTCAGCGGCCTACTCTATTTACAAGGATTTTTCATATCCCGCCGACCCGCTTGGCATGGTTAGTGTGGAATATCCATGTCTGTTCTGTCAGATCCAAGATTTCGTTGCAACCTCAACAGTCTGACTTCAGCGGCAGTGTTAAAGCATATCACAGCCTATTACTACAGATGGGTATATCAATCACATAAGAAAAATCAAAAGCCAAACAATCAGCTTAGACCCGGTATACTCACCGATGGAATCAAGTACATGGTCAGTCTGTCAGGAAAAGCAGTTGTCCGTCAGCCCCTGTCAGGCCAGTCTCAAGATGTAAATAATTGAGGCTTGACACAGCTATAACTCCATACACCGATATCTTGCTCACGATAGAAGGCAGTCAAATCTTTGGTACATATCTCATGCTCGAGCCAAAGGCATAAATCAAGATAAATCAGTGCCACATGTGAGTAGTCAGATTCCATCACGAGATGGCCATGATAATTCTCAGCATTTATGGAAACCAGAAGGCCTGCATTTATTTGAAGCAACCCCATGATAGAAGCAAAAAGGTTTTCACGATCTAAAGAAAATTTATGCTCAGATCCATTGGATACCACTGCAGATATGAGAAAATTCACGTGAACAAAAAGATTTGGTATATGAGCAAAGACCTGTCAGAATTTTGGAAAGGTGAAGCAAACCACCCCAGATCAAGGTAAGTTGATCATCTGAAATTCTTGGGGGAACAATAAATAAAGGAAAAAGGATACCCGAGTTGGAAACGGTGTCCTCAAGTCATACTTGTTCCCAGAGCAACCAAATCTCGAGGACGAGATTTCTTTAAGGGGGGAAGGTTTGTAACAGCCTGGATTTTGGCCCTTTTCTTTTTCTTCTGATTTAGTTGGTTTGCTCTGTTTTTCTTTTGGAGTGGTTCTGTGGCCTTGCCACCTGGGAAATCATCCTCATTCCTCCTCCCAAGTGGCTCATCATTCTCAAAACCTTGCCAAGATCATGTCACTTCACTCCTTGACCAAACCCTAAAATCTTTTTCTAGGGAAAATTCCTTCTTCATTAAAGGAATAACCCTATCTGCCCTAGGTTGTGAACCAACCTATATTTCTGTCCATCCAAAAATCTCCCAAATAATTCTCATAATTACTTTGGGTCATATATAGCTCAAATATGCCCAAACATTGCCTTGGCCAGTTCAAAAATAACTCCCCAATATTCCTTTTTCTATTCTGCCCTGAATGGCACTTTGTGAAGGAAGTGTCATTTATATTTCTCATAGTGGCTCCCAACCTTTTTGGGCATGTTTCTATGTCCAAATAAGTGCCCCATGAACAAGTTCAAATTTATTTGCCTAGCCAATCTTCCTCAGTGAATTTTCAAAGTTTCCGTCAGACAGAAGGCTTTGTGAAGGAAGTACTAGCTAGGATTACCCAAATAAGTTGAACTTTTTCACACTCCTTAATGTGCTAATATTAACCCCCTATACCCATTTGCAGCCCCATCCAATCATCTATGTGAGCACAGGAGCAAATCTTTGATTTTGGCAATATTTTCAGGTTGTGAAGCAAGTATATTTTATATTGCTTAAACAATCCTGATAAATTACCAGATCATTCTTATACCTATAAAAAATCTCTCCACCCAATTTGTCATCATTTAATTGAGCCATTTGATCACCAATATTATTTCAAGTTTCTGGACAGAAATGATGTTTGTGAAGAAAGTGCCATTTTGGCTTGTCCATTTGGCATGAGCTTTTTACAGCATATCCATATGTCCAAATAATCAAGCTTTGAACAATCTTAGCCCAATTTGATACTCTATCTGAGAGCATCATCATGATCTTCATTTCTGGACCATTTTGGCAGTTGCAAAGCAACTACTTTAAATCTTGATCGAAATATTCTCCAACTTACCAGGATGTAAGTTCTTATTTACCTCAACCTCGCAGACAAACTCTCTGGCTCCAATGCCTTTCCTGTTGATCAGCAGTTCTAACCCAAGTTTACTGCAGTAAACTTCAGAGACTGCTTACCGTTTAACCAGATCACTTTTAACCGAGCTACCACCACGGTTGCAACTTCCCCTGGATGGACTACGCCCTAGACAATGTTTGCCAACCCTTGGCGTCTTCTCCTTGCCAGTCTGCGCGGTGACCACCGACTTGGCATGCAGTGCGCGCGTCCAGAATGGCTTCTTGCTCGGGCCCCTCCTCTGCTCGGCGTCTCAGCGAGCACGAGCATGTCCAACTGTTTTACCGCGTCTTCGCCGTCCTCCTGGACCTCCCTACCTCTCCTTAAAACCCCTCGCCGACGCTCACCGACGCTCGCCCACGGGCGCACTGTGGCCGACCGAGCATTAATGGCGCCGTGGCCGCTTCCCCTCTGTGCCCCTAGGCCCCCCTGCCCTGTGCGCCTCTGTAGCTCGTCCGCACCTCCCTCGTCGCCTTCTCGTGCCACCCCGTGCTCGCTGCGCGTCGCCAGAGCTTTGGCCGAGCTCGAACGGCGGCAACCGGCTCGGCATCTCGCCCCGCGCCTATATATGAGCCACCCCGAGGCCGTTCGACCTCACCACCAGCCTCACACCACCTCCAGCAACCTCCCCGGCCTCTCCCTCGAGCTCCAGAACCCATCCCCACCTCTCTCTGCCGCCATGGCCGCCGCACGGCCTCGGCCAAATTCTCCCTACGCCGAGCCCTTCTCCACTTATTTCTGCCACCAGAAGCTCACCCGTAGTCCGCCGATCCTCCCCATCTCCTCCATTCATCGCCGGAGCCCCTGCTGCCGTCGTATTCAAGCTCAACAGCCGCCGCTTCCTCTGTTCTCGGCAGTCGTGCAAGCCCCGTCGCTCCACTCCTCCCCGACGCCCGTTCTACCTCAGAATGGACGCGGCGCACCTCACTGATGCCGCCGGTGCCTTTCCCTCCTCCGGAGCCGGCCGGAGCCGCAATCCCCATCGCCGGCGCCCGCCTCTGCTCGCCTCTGTTCCCCGTCGCCTTGGTCGTTCCCCGCCGCTCCTGTTAGGCCTCCCCGACGCGGCGCCCCTTCCCGCATCCGCCGGTTGCTGGGCCCTCGCCAGAGGTGGTCCGTGCTGCCGGAGCTCGTCGCCGGAGCCGCGCGGCCTCGCCCCTGCCTCTGTCCGTCGGGAGGAGGAAGAAGGGACGAGGAGGAGAGAATCAACGCCCGCGGGCCCCGTGCGTCAGTGAGCCCAGCCCCGGCCCCGCCTCTGATGAGGTGGATAAGTAACGGGCCCCACCCGCGTGGGACCCGCACGTCAGCGTTGACCAGACTCGGGCCCGCATTGCCACGTCAGATAAGTGAAAGCGTATTCCAGTTCATGTTTTCGCTGACTGAAAGCGTATTTCTAACTTTGCGATTCTGCCTTATCCACTCAGGGACCCGACTGTGAATATTATTTTTGCAGAAAAGTCCCTGAACTTCAACCCTCTATAACTTTTGAACCGTAACTCCGTTTGAGGCGAATCCAACGCTCACTTCTTCGTTTCGTCGAGCCCTTACTGTTGGTGTCACTTTCATTATGTTTTGGCATACTGAAAATGACCATTTTCCCCCTGCCCTTTATCAGCCCCCTCCAAGAGAGAACGATTTCTGGCGATTCTTTCCGCAAGCTTCTTGCACTTTCTTCCGGTGATTTCTTCCACCCCAGGCAAGCCACACCCTCCATTTGCATCACTGTAATGCAGTGACATGGTTTAATTCATTTTAACTTGTTTAAAATATTGCTTTAGCTACATGACTCTGTGCATGGCATTTTCTCGGAGTATTATTTTGATCTTGTTGTTGCCATGCTATTGTTTGGATTACTAGGAGTTATGTTTGTAGTTGATGAGTATCATGTTGCCATTGGAGTATTAGTGGCTGCTATTATGATTGTTTCTTGATGATATCTGTTAGTATGTTTTGGAGTATTACTTTGGATGTTATGCTACCTTTGGATTATTGGTGGTTAGTATGATTATTTTCATGATGCTAGTTGATGTTCTATTTCTTGGAGTATTATTTTCGGAGATGATGGTTACATGTGGATCTTAGCTGGATAGCTGTATTCTTGTTATTGGAGTAGTAGATTATTGTTTCGGATTCATCATGATAGTAGTGTTATGCTATCCTCGGAGTATTTTGAGATGATGATATTATGCTTGGATTATTTGTTGGATATTGCTATGACTTGGATTATAGTTTGATGGTTGACATCGGAGTATCAGTTATCATGGTTATATTTTTGGGGATAAATTCCGTCAGTAAGTTGGTCAGGTGCCGCCGAATCGAACTTTTCCAGTGCAACCACATTTGCCGGTATGGGACGACCCCAATGCGGTCTATTGTCGTGCCTCTCGCCAGTGCCTCTAACGAGGGAAGGCTATGGGCGCGCGCTACCCTGATCAGGTAGGCAGACATAAGCCTTGTGTGCCTGTTGTTTGAGTTTTTGGATCCGTGTCCCCGTGTGGGACGGGCCACGACGGTGGTCGTTGTGTCTTTGGTAGACACGGGGCCACCCATGACTTAGCCCAGTGGGGAGTGAGTCGGAGTGGCCGGGAGAGTGTCATGGCAGTAGATCGGTTTTGTCGGAACGTCGTTGGTCCACCCGAATGGGAGTGCGAGGCCATGGGTTCTGTCGTGTGGGTACAGTGCGCTACCTCGGCAGAGTGTGTGTTTAATCTATCGATAGCCGCTCGGTCATGGGCATGGGTTCGTACTAGGGTACACCGTTCGATCAACACTCACATGACGGAATGACTTATAAGTGATGGATATGTGGATATTTGGAGCAGTACAGATGGGCCATTTATTGGTCGGGTTGTGATCGCCGTAAGGATCACGGGCCATTCATTGGTCGGGTTGTGATCGCCGTAAGGATCACGGGCCATTCATTGGTCGGGTTGTGATCGCCGTAAGGATCACGGTTACAGTTTGGTTATGATCACGAGGTGATCGAGATGGTATATTGCTTGGCCGGTTAGCCAAGAGAGATATGGTCATGGAAATCAGAGATGGTGATTTATCCGCATTGTAGTAGTTTCATATCATGCTTAGTAGTTGTTGCTGTATCAGGGTAGCTGTTAATTTAATTAACCTGCTTAATGCTATGTTGTTGTCTTGCCTTGATGTTCTTGGTTGTTGTGAGCTTGCAAGTACATTCAATGTACTGACCTGGCGTGTCATGCCAGATTGCAGGTGATGCCGTGATTGCTTGATTGCTTGTCGTGGTTTCCGTTCGTGTGAGCTAGATCGTGTCCCAGCCAGAGTCCCTGCGGAGTGGAGTTCACCAACTTCGTCGTTGTTCCGCTGCTAGAAGATTTTCGCTGCTACGAGTTGTTCCGCTGCTAGCATAGAGCAAGTGTAGTATCGCAGGCGTAGTGTCGCCGTGCTGATGTGAACCTTTGTAACATCAGACCTGTTACACCCTCAATGCGGCTATATCTCCCACGTGCCGAGGCACGACTTAGAGGCATAACCGCATTGTGGTTTTGTCGCAAGAAGGGTCATCTTCACATAATCCCATGTAATGAACAAGAATGGGATAAAGAGTTGGCTTATAATCGCCACTCACACAATACATAAATAAATCATACATCATTCAAGATACACACGTAGGTCCGTCTACGGAACCAAAAGAAAAGAAGACAACCCAACTGCTAGATCCCCGATCGTCCCAACTGGGCACCACTACTGATCAAAATGAAAAGAAAACAACACAACGAACAAGATCTTCATCGAGCTCCCACTTGAGCTCGGTTGTGTCACCTGCACTGGTATCATCGGCACCTGCAACTGTTTGGAAGTATCTGTGAGTCACGAGGACTTAGCAATCTCACACCCGCGAGATCAAGACTATTTAAGCTAAAAGGAAAGGATGGTGTAATGAGGTGGAGCTGCAGCAAGCACTAGCATATATGGTGGCTAAACATACGCAAATAAGAGCGAGAAGAGAAGCAACGGAACGGTCGTGAAGCTAGCAATGATCAAGAAGTGATCCTGAACTCCTACTTACGTCAAACATAACCCAGAAACCGTGTTCACTTCCCGGACTCCGCCGAGAAGAGACCATCACGGCTACACACGCGGTTGGTGCGTTTTAATTAAGGTCAAGTGTCAAATTCTCTACAACCGGATATTAACAAATTCCCATCTGCCACATAATCGCGGGCACGGCTCTCGAAAGTTTATACCCTGCAGGGGTGTCCCAACTTAGCCCATCATAAGCTCTCACGGTCAACGAAGGATAAACCTTCTCCCGGAAAGACCCGATCAGTCTCGGAATCCCGGTTTACAAGACATTTCGACAATGGTAAAACAAAACCAGCAAAGCCGCCCGAATGTGCCGACAAATCCCGATAGGAGCTGCACATATCTCGTTCTCAGGGCACACCGGATAAGTCAAGCTACGAGTAAAACTAGACCTCGAGTTTCCCCGAGGTGGCCCCGCAGGCTGCTCGGTTCGGACCAACACTCGAAGGAGCACTGGCCCGGGGGGGTCTAAAATAAAGATGACCCTTGAGTCTGCAGAACCCAAGGGAAAAGGGGATAGGTGGTAGCAAATGATAAAACCAAGGTTGGGCCTTGCTGGTGGAGTTTTATTCAAAGCGAACTGTCAAGGGGGTCCCATAAATCATCCAACCGCGTAAGGAACGCAAAATCAAGGAACATAACACCGGTATGACGAAAACTAGGGCGGCAAGAGTGGAACAAAACACCAGGCATAAGGCCGAGCCTTCCACCCTTTACCAAATATATAGATGCATTAATTAAGATAAGAGATATTGTGATATCCCAACATAAATAGAATCCCACATGGAGCAATCTTCATCTTCACCTGCATCTAGCAATGCTATAAGAGGGGCTGAGCAAAAGCGGTAACATAGCCAAACAACGGTTTGCTAGGAAGGGTGACAAAGGTTAGAGGTTCATGGCAATTTGGGAGGCTTGAAGAGCAAGTGAATAGGTAACGCGGCATAGCAACAGAGCGAACAACTAGCAAGCAAAGATAGAAGTGATTTCGAGGGTATGGTCATCTTGCCTGAGATCCCGCAAGGAAGAAGAACGAGTCCATGAAGAAGACAAGCGGACGTAGTCGAACGAATTCTCACAACTCCGGAACGAAACCGAAGGTAACGGGAGAAGCAAACCGGAAAAAAACAAACACCATAGTAAACAACCACCACATACACATGGCATGATGCACAAACCAGTATGATGCATGTCCGGTTTAATGAGGCATGGCATGGCAAGGTGCAACAAACAACGCTACAAATTAAGTGGAGCTCAATATGCAACGAGTTGCATATTGACGAAACACCACATTTAATTATTTAGTTCTCTCTCATTTATGTACCCAACAATATTAAATGTTATTAGCCATGGCAAGAGGTGAAGCATAATTAAACAACCTATCTAGGCAAGTTTAAATGAGGCCGGAAATAACAAACGACAATGCCGGAAAATCCCCATATGTCATTTAGCAATTTAATGCAAACATCAATTTTAGACATTTTAAATGTTGTTATCATGATGCGGATGACAATGCAAGGTATATGCAATTTTATAAAACGTGGACACGAGCATGTTATGAAGCATTTGTTACCGTGGTGGAACGAAAAAGGGTGCCACGGCAACGAATCCGAAAATGGTGCCACGACAACATATCGGTTCCGGTAGCTCACGGAGATACCGGCGCAAGGAGAATTGTGCGGATGTGTGAAACACGCAAGAGAATGGTGGGGTGCTCCCGGTTACCGGGTTCCCAGGGTACGGCGGCATGGTAAGGAAACGAGTGACAGCGTGCGGTGAACAAGTCGGGCACGGTGCAAACGCAAGCAACTCAAACAACACATGCTTTCGTTCCACGGACATCGTCTCGGGTTATACCTTCGAGGCGTGCGTTTCGGAACGGATCAAGTTCGGTACGAGGTAGAGGAAGTAGACGTTCTCGGGAGGGTCGTAGTGGAAGTAGTGGTACGCGTTCGTTTCGGAGAGGTACTTGACGAATCCAAGTCTTCGGGGAGACGGTAGTTGTACACGGGTCGTATAGTAACTTGACGAAACCCAAGGCCACGGTTGTGGTACATGTCATCGGTATTCGAGCATTGACGATCCGGAGAGGGTACTTGGCGAACAACGGTCGTCGTGGTACTTGTGTCTTGTGGAACTTGGCGATCCGGAGAGGCAGCAAAACATAGTCGACCTTGTCGTTTCAGTGTTTTAGTCTTGCCGGTGGTGTACTTGTCGAATTCCACGCTCGGTGGTCGTTGGACTTGGCGTCAACAGCAACAGGGGGCGCGATGCAGGAACTTGGCGCGATGCAGGGGCGACGGCCGCAGGACTTGGCGCGTGGAGGAGGCTTGTTCCGAGCGGGACTGGCCTGTCCTAGCGGGCTGCTCGCCGGCGAGGTAGATGCGGACGATGCGGCCATCCGGGTGAAGAGACGAGCGCGGGGTCGGGCGCTGCTGCGGGGAGCTCGTCTCCCGTGCGGCTTCGGCGTGAGGGAGTCAGGAGGTCGAGGAGGCAGGGGCGCGACGGGGTGGCCTGAAGGTCGAGGTCGCCGGCGGGTTCACTGGCACGGCGCGAGGAGGACTCGGGAGGCCCTCTCCATGGGTGCTCGGGCGAAGGAGCTCCGGTGGGACAGCGCGATGCAGGCGAGGAGAGGTGGCCGCGGCAGGGTCAGGAGAAGCCGGCGTGGTCGCGCTCGCCATCGGCAGAGGACGGCGCGCGGGGCTCTGCTCCTCTCTGCGTGTGGCGGCGAGGGTGACCGGGAGCAGGGCTTCGGGCGCCATGGGAGGCAAGGTGTGGGCGCAGGAGGAAGGACGAGTGAGGGGAGCGAGAGGAGGGAGACGGGGATCGGGCGCGATGGGAGAAGGGGTCGGGCACTGGCGGCGGAGGAGGGACGAGAGGGAGAGATCGAGAGGAGGGAAGATGGGCTAGGGTTAGGTGGGGCGCCGACTGGGCCTAGGCCTGGGAGGCTTGGCTGGGCTGCGGAGAAGGATGGGCCGGCCTAGGCCGACTGCTGGAGAAGGCCGTGCTGCGGCTAACAGGAGGCCCAAGTGGCCGGCTGGGAGGGTCTCTCCCTTATTTCTTTGGCAGAAAAGAAATAGAGAAAAGGAAAAGAAAGAGAGGGTTAGAGAAAGGATTTGCGCATGCGGACAATTTTCCCGGAATCACAAAAATGCGCTTGATCCAGGAAAAATAGAAGTGGCCTGATTGGACGATATAAATTCAAATGCATTTGAATTTAATTCAAATGATTTGAAGGAAGTGAGGGTTGGGAAGGTCCAAAAATGTTCGGATTTTTGGTGGAGCTCCGGAATAAGATGAAAAAATATAATGCGAGGTTGGAGACCAAGAATTAAGATAACAAAGGCATTGGGATATTTGCAAGTGTGTTCCGGTTAATTCCAAACTAATGGAATATTTATGGTAGCTCCATAAATATTAGGAGGATATGTTATAAAGAGAAATCACCATGTGAATTCCCTCGATTTAAATGGACCGAAGATCCATGCAATTTATTTAGGTGGGTTTTTATGCAAAGATTAATGACATGATGGCATGATGACATGATGCAATGCAAAAATAAAAGAGCAAGCTCCAGAAAGAACACACGGTGATCACGAGAATAAGGAAGTCTTCTGAAGCGTCGGTCTCGGGGCGTTACAACACTCCACCACTACAAGAGGATCTCGTCCCGAGATCTAGGATGGCACCAGAGAAAAACGGAAGGGAAGAGGTAAGACAAATTGCTTCTTGACAAACGAGTGAAACCAAAGAACCTTGAGAGGTCGCAAAGCTTGAGGAAATGACACAACGGAGATGAACAAAATTTAAAACACTCCGTTCAGCAAGAGGAACAAGGACCATTACAAGAACCTTGTAGGTTGAAGGACATGAAACAAGTGCTTAACGGATCAAAAGGAATATGAAAGCACACCGGTAGAAAAGATAAACAAGGAACACCATGTGAACCTTGAGGTTAAATGACACGATAGATATTTAAACCACTCCGGTTAAAACAAGATAGGAAGGAATCAGAATGATATAATTTGGGCAGCACTCCGACTGTAAATGGAAGGAATTGAACATGATCTTGACAAGATGAGAGGATACTCGATGAAATCAACAACACATTACCTCCGGAACTAATGAAAGAATTGCACAAGGGGTAAGAAAAATTTCAGACAGCACTCCGGTTAAAAGGATAAACAGGGAAAGAAGATGATCTTGACAAAACAAGAAGATGGGTTCGAAGAGAGCGATATCACAATGCCTTTGGGACGAACGAATAGAAGATAGATCGTCGAAATAATATAACGGAGAATAAAATGATAACTTCCACCACAATTGAATTTGGGAAGCGTCCTTCCAGAAGGTTAGAACGGAGTTGTTGGAAAACCAACAACGAAAAGAACAAGCTTGTAGTGGGCTTATGGAAAACTTCTCAAAATTATGAGGTGACAACCCGCCACTAACGGAAACAAATGATTGGATTGATATCAACAAGGAGATGAAAACTTCTACACCGAGACGAGAAGGAGAAAATTTGGATCATTGATAACCACCACAAATAGCTACATTCCTTAGGGAAGGCTTTAGGTGAATTATAACCCAATATAACTCCAACAAAAAGATTGATTGGTTGAAAAGATCTCTTGAACGAAACAGAACATGATGGAATTTAAATATGTCACCCTTGAAAACTTGTGAATCATGAAACGCGAAGGGAAATTATCAAGAATGACATAACACCACCTCAAAAGATATGGTAGAAAGAATTGCACTTCGGAATGCAAGAATGCTTGATCTTCTGAAAAGAAACATGTGTTGAACACCATGTTTATTTTAGAGTATAGCTTGACGGATCTTAATTCCGAGAGAAATCTTGAAGAACAATTGAAGAATGAAACGAATCCTTGATGAGCCACCATGTTGATCCTCCATGAAGAACTCCGATAATAAAAGAATGATGAAACGAAAGGGAAAGTTGAAAAGAACTCCGGGAGAAGCCTTGCAATGATTAGATGAAGCTTTGAAATGGTATAATTGAAATAACTTGGAGCTCCGGAAAGAAAATGAACAAATGAGATCAAGAATTTTGATGAACCTCCGGAATAAGGAATTGAATTTACTCGATGAAACAAGAATAAGAATTACATTATGCTCATCCTTCACCAATTAATTGATGACAAGCAATGGATTTGTCAAACTACTTATCCCCGCAGAAAGGATTAATATAGACATAGCGCAAACTTGGGAAGGTCTTCATCGAACCACCGGTAGGATTGAAACAACGAATAAATTGATATGATAACGAAGGAAGAGAAATCTTGAACGAACCACCGCGAGAATTGAAAACAATTGAAGAAAAGAGGACGAAACACTGTAAGAATTAAAGAACGCGCGAAAATACTCAAGGGAATTTGATACACGAGAACGAAGAGATCACGAGCTGATTAGAGAATACTTGGACGATGCACCGGAATAATATGGAGATGACCGAAGAGACATCAATTTAGAATAATTGAAGAACGAAGCTGAAAACTTAGAACGAAGAAATCTTCTGAAATGATGGCCTTCGGAGAATCAAACTGAAAAGACTCATGAAATGCTCCGGATGGGTATGAAAAGAATTCTCACAATCGAAAACAATTATGAGAGGATGGCATAAGCTAGAACTATGAATCTTCAAGAGAACGGATAAGATTTGGAGGAAAAACTCTTCTTCGGTCTTCAAATGTTGAGAATGATGACGAGAAACACCACCATGAATTTATGAGGCACTCCGGAACCATGAAGAATAGAAAGGTTGAACCAACAATGAAAAGAATTTGAAAGAACTTGGAGAAAGAAATATGACTGATGATAATCATTCTTACGTCAAACTTTGCAAAGAATTTGAGAATAACTCCGGAAAGATTAGAAGAGTCAGGTAAGATCCTGGAAAAAAGACATGTGGGTTAGGCCCACTCAAAAGAAACACCGTTGGAAAGATTGCTTGAAAGATAGAATACACCGGTTGAATTAAATGGCTTTAATGAGATAACAACCTCAGAATAGCTTGAACAGATTGACAATGGATACACAAATCTTCTGAGATATCTTGTACACTCCGGAACCAATGAATGGCGAGAAGTGGATGATTAAAAGATACACCGACACGAGAAAAACATTTGAAGAACATCTTCATGAGAACCACCGGGTAAGAACATTGATTGAAAAGAATGAAGGGACTTCACGTGAATAAAATGGATACTTGGTTAAGAAATCTGAGTCCTTGAAGAAAAAGGTGGGATGGCGGGAAAACAAAGTCACCTTGGGACGGATGAAACAAACACCGTTGAGAAAACGCTTAGAATTGATCTTGCGGATGGGGAGAATGATGGGATCATCTTGAAGAGAAACACGCCGGTTGGAAGGAATTAACATGACGATCTCGATGATCAAGAAGGATTAGTATTCACATAGCAATATGAGAACACCGCTTAGAATAAGGTATGGAATCAACACTTGTCATTGAAGGAACTCGAATACCACAAATAAAACAAAACAAAGGATTGGCTTGCAAAATAAGCCGGAACAAACATATGATAGATATTTCGTCCGAAGTTTTCGTGGTGGGGCCCACACGGGCTCAATCGTACAGCACCATCATGTACAAGGCTGTGCACATGACATACGAAGCGTCCCCGAGTCGGCAAAGCCATGGACTCTTTAAGACACAACGAGACCACTGTAAAATCAACCGTATACAGGCGGACCACTAGACGTCGAACCCCAATCTCATATCATGCGTCTGTCGGAAAGATATCCTAAGGCTACTTGAATTCCCACTTATAAACTCCCGAAACTTTCTGGTTATGCAATCTGGTGTAGGGGATACAGGGGACACAAAATATATCACCCAAACTAACAATACCTAGATCCAGCTGTATCCATCCGTCAACACATAACCAAGAAACCTCCGGAAATCGTTTACCTCAACCTTCGAAAAACATCCGTTATACAAGTTATGGCAATACTCCTGAACTCCCGCCCCAGTACTGGGTGGCGTCGAGGTGATCTCACCAACAACTGCATAAAAGAGATTTCGATGTCGGCGAAATTCAGGTATTCCAGAACTGCAACGATAAAATTGTGACGACAACACCTCGGAGCTCAACTCCCCGGGACACTGCCACAACCCCTAAATGTCAGGAGGCACCAAGAACAATGTTCTCGTCACAAAACCATCGAAACGATTCCAAGATACCCGCGTGATCCTAAATTTTTTTTTAGTGAAATTTGAGGAGAGAATAGTCAAAACATCTACGTCAGGAGACCTCACCAGAGCGACGAAGGGACTGAGGAGTAAAAGAATCATACTCTCCGATATATATAATCCTAAGACTCAAAACATTTTGTTCTAGACTCAACAACGCCAGCGATTCGATCAAGCAGGGGTCTCCTAAGTCGGGGATGGCTCTGATACCAACTTGTTACACCCTCAATGCGGCTATATCTCCCACGTGTCGAGGCACAACTTAGAGGCATAACCGCATTGTGGTTTTGTCGCAAGAAGGGTCATCTTCACACAATCCCATGTAATGAACAAGAATGGGATAAAGAGTTGGCTTACAATCGCCACTTCACACAATACATAAATAAATCATACATCATTCAAGATACACACGTAGGTCCGTCTACGGAACCAAAAGAAAAGAAGACAACCCAACTCCTAGATCCCCGATCGTCCCAACTGGGCACCACTACTGATCAAAATGAAAAGAAAACAACACAACGAACAAGATCTTCATCGAGCTCCCACTTGAGCTCGGTTGTGTCACCTGCACTGGTATCATCGGCACCTGCAACTGTTTGGAAGTATCTGTGAGTCACGAGGACTCAGCAATCTCACACCCGCGAGATCAAGACTATTTAAGCTAAAAGGAAAGGATGGTGTAATGAGGTGGAGCTGCAGCAAGCACTAGCATATATGGTGGCTAAACATATGCAAATAAGAGCGAGAAGAGAAGCAACGGAACGGTCGTGAAGCTAGCAATGATCAAGAAGTGATCCTGAACTCCTACTTACGTCAAACATAACCCAGAAATCGTGTTCACTTCCCGGACTCCGCCGAGAAGAGACCATCACGGCTACACATGCGGTTGATGCGTTTTAATTAAGGTCAAGTGTCAAATTCTCTACAACCGGATATTAACAAATTCCCATCTGCCACATAACCACGGGCATGGCTCTCGAAAGTTTATACCCTGCAGGGTTGTCCCAACTTAGCCCATCATAAGCTCTCACGGTCAACGAAGGATAAACCTTCTCCCGGAAAGACCCGATCAGTCTCGGAATCCCGGTTTACAAGACATTTCGACAATGGTAAAACAAAACCAGCAAAGCCGCCCGAATGTGCCGACAAATCCCGATAGGAGCTGCACATATCTCGTTCTCAGGGCACACCGGATAAGTCAAGCTACGAGTAAAACCAGACCTCGAGTTTCCCCGAGGTGGCCCCGCAGGCTGCTCGGTTCGGACCAACACTCGAAGGAACACTGGCCCGAGGGGGGGGGTCTAAAATAAAGATGACCCTTGAGTCTGCAGAACCCAAGGGAAAAGGGGATAGGTGGTAGCAAATGATAAAACCAAGGTTGGGCCTTGCTGGTGGAGTTTTATTCAAAGCGAACTGTCAAGGGGGTCCCATAAATAACCCAACCGCGTAAGGAACGCAAAATCAAGGAACATAACACCGGTATGACGAAAACTAGGGCGGAAAGAGTGGAACAAAACACCAGGCATAAGGCCGAGCCTTCCACCCTTTACCAAATATATAGATGCATTAATTAAGATAAGAGATATTGTGATATCCCAACATAAATAGAATCCGACATGGAGCAATCTTCATCTTCACCTGCATCTAGCAATGCTATAAGAGGGGCTGAGCAAAAGCGGTAACATAGCCAAACAACGGTTTGCTAGGAAGGGTGACAAAGGTTAGAGGTTCATGGCAATTTGGGAGGCTTGAAGAGCAAGTGAATAGGTAACGCGGCATAGCAATAGAGCGAACAACTAGCAAGCAAAGATAGAAGTGATTTCGAGGGTATGGTCATCTTGCCTGAGATCCCGCAAGGAAGAAGAACGAGTTCATGAAGAAGACAAGCGGACGTAGTCGAACGAATTCTCACAACTCCGGAACGAAACCGAAGGTAACAGGAGAAGCAAACCGGAAAAAAACAAACACCATAGTAAACAACCACCACATACACATGGCATGATGCACAAACCAGTATGATGCATGTCCGGTTTAATGAGGCATGGCATGGCAAGGTGCAACAAACAACACTACAAATTAAGTGGAGCTCAATATGCAATGAGTTGCATATTGACGAAACACCACATTTAATTATTTAGTTCTCTCTCATTTATGTACCCAACAATATTAAATGTTATTAGCCATGGCAAGAGGTGAAGCATAATTAAACAACCTATCTAGGCAAGTTTAAATGAGGCCGGAAATAACAAACGACAATGCCGGAAAATCCCCATATGTCATTTAGCAATTTAATGCAAACATCAATTTTAGACATTTTAAATGTTGTTATCATGATGCGGATGACAATGCAAGGTATATGCAATTTTATAAAACGTGGACACGAGCATGTTATGAAGCATTTGTTACCGTGGTGGAACGAAAAAGGGTGCCACGGCAACGAATCCGAAAATGGTGCCACGGCAACATATCGGTTCCGGTAGCTCACGGAGATACCGGCGCAAGGAGAATTGTGCGGATGTGTGAAACACGCAAGAGAATGGTGGGGTGCTCCCGGTTACCGGGTTCCCAGGGTACGACGGCATGGTAAGGAAACGAGTGACGGCGTGCGGCGAACAAGTCGGGCATGGTGCAAACGCAAGCAACTCAAACAACACATGCTTTCGTTCCACGGACGTCGTCTCGGGTTATACCTTCGAGGCGTGCGTTTCGAAACAGATCAAGTTCGGTACGAGGTAGAGGCAGTAGACGTTCTCGGGAGGGTCATAGTGGAAGTAGTGGTACGCGTTCGTTTCGGAGAGGTACTTGACGAATCCAAGTCTTCGGGGAGACGGTAGTTGTACACGGGTCGTATAGTAACTTGACGAAACCCAAGGCCACGGTTGTGGTACATGTCATCGGTATTCGAGCATTGACGATCCGGAGAGGGTACTTGGCGAACAACGGTCGTCGTGGTACTTGTGTCTTGTGGAACTTGGCGATCCGTAGAGGCAGCAAAACATAGTCGACCTTGTCGTTTCAGTGTTTTAGTCTTGCCGGTGGTGTACTTGTCGAATTCCACGCTCGGTGGTCGTTGGACTTGGCGTCAACAGCAATAGGGGGCGCGATGCAGGAACTTGGCGCGATGCAGGGGCGACGGCCGCAGGACTTGGCGCGTGGATGAGGCTTGTTCCGAGCGGGACTGGCCTGTCCTAGCGGGCTGCTCGCCGGCGAGGTAGATGCGGACGATGCGGCCGTCCGGGCGAAGAGACGAGCGCGGGGTCGGGCGCTGCTGCGGGGAGCTCGTCTCCCGTGCGGCTTCGGCGTGAGGGAGTCAGGAGGTCGAGGAGGCAGGGGCGCGACGGGGTGGCCTGAAGGTCGAGGTCGCCGGCGGGTTCACTGGCACGGCGCGAGGAGGACTCGGGAGGCCCTCTCCATGGGTGCTCGGGCGAAGGAGCTCCGGTGGGGCAGCGCGATGCAGGCGGGGAGAGGTGGCCGCGGCAGGGTCAGGAGAAGCCAGCGTGGTCGCGCTCGCCATCGGCAGAGGACGGCGCGCGGGGCTCTGCTCCTCTCTGCGTGTGGCGGCGAGGGTGACCGGGAGCAGGGCTTCGGGCGCCATGGGAGGCAAGGTGTGGGCGCAGGAGGAAGGACGAGTGAGGGGAGCGAGAGGAGGGAGACGGGGATCGGGCGCGATGGGAGATGGGGTCGGGCACTGGCGGCGGAGGAGGGACGAGAGGGAGAGATCGAGAGGAGGGAAGATGGGCTAGGGTTAGGTGGGGCGCCGACTGGGCCTATGCCTGGGAGGCTTGGCTGGGCTGCGGAGAAGGATGGGCCGGCCTGGGCCGACTGCTGCAGAAGGCCGTGCTGCGGCTAACAGGAGGCCCAAGTGGCCGGCTGGGGGGGGTCTCTCCCTTATTTCTTTGGCAGAAAAGAAATAGAGAAAAGGAAAAGAAAGAGAGGGTTAGAGAAAGGATTTGCGCATGCGGACAATTTTCCCGGAATCACAAAAATGCGCTTGATCCAGGAAAAATAGAAGTGGCCTGATTGGACGATATAAATTCAAATGCATTTGAATTTAATTCAAATGATTTGAAGGAAGTGAGGGTTGGGAAGGTCCAAAAATGTTCGGATTTTTGGTGGAGCTCCGGAATAAGATGAAAAAAATATAATGCGAGGTTGGAGACCAAGAATTAAGATAACAAAGGCATTGGGATATTTGCAAGTGTGTTCCGGTTAATTCCAAACTAATGGAATATTTATGGTAGCTCCATAAATATTAGGAGGATATGTTATAAAGAGAAATCACCATGTGAATTCCCTCGATTTAAATGGACCGAAGATCCATGCAATTTATTTAGGTGGGTTTTTATGCAAAGATTAATGACATGATGGCATGATGACATGATGCAATGCAAAAATAAAAGAGCAAGCACCAGAAAGAACACACGGTGATCACGAGAATAAGGAAGTCTTCTGAAGCGTCGGTCTCAGGGCGTTACAAGACCTTTGTATTTATTCTTGTAATAAGAGTTGATTTGTTCTATGTCAAGCAGTGCCGTATTCCAGAGACTTCTCCTCGATCTCTGGGCTGGAATACGGGGCATTCCGGTTTCGCTGAGCCGGGGTGCCACATTAACATCAGAAGTGCTGTAGAGGTCTCACCCTCGGCACTCGATAGTAACCCAATAGTGTCGAGCAACTAAGGGGTAAGTGATGTGTGGTGCCGGGGCCTGGTCTTCGATCCCGTTGACCGGGTCTTCGATGATGAAGCAGGGGCAACAAGGAGAAGGTGGGGGTCACTGATGGATCACTAACCAACCTATACTAAGCAGTTTAGGATAAGCAAGTGGGTAACAATAAGCAGGTTACAAAAGCAGGCTATGCATCAGAATAGGAGCAAACAATAACAGTAGCAAAATCTAATGCAAGCATGAGAGAATGGAATTGGCGATATCGGGATGATCAAAGGGGGGGCTTGCCTGGTTGCTCTGGCAAGGAGGGGTCGTCGGTGACGTAGTCGATCACAGGGGCAGCATCGGTCTCGGGGGTCTACCGGAGAGAAGTGGGGGAAGCAACGGTAAATATAAAGCAAACATAGCACCACAAAGCAGAACATGGCAATAAGATGTGCCGGATGTGACCTAACGTATGGCTACACGATAAAGGTGAAGGGGGAATTCAACCGGGAATGCATTCCCGGTTCCGGACCTGTATCAAACAGATGACCGGAGGGGGAATGTTCCATGTTCAGCATGCTAGGGGCATGTGACAGATGAACGAACCGCGTACTGGATTCGTTGGATTTTTCTGAGCAACTTTCATGTAAGAAAACATTTTCATCCGAGTTACGGTTTAATTTCTATGAATTTTTATAGATTAAAGTATTTTCTGGGATTATTAATATTAACAGAAAAGGAATTATGACATCAGCAGAGTGTCAGCATGACATCAGCAGGTCAACAGACCCGCCGACTGGTCAAACTGACCAGTGGGTCCCATATGTCATAGACAGAGGGTTAACAGTGGGTTATTTTAATTGAACAGGGGTTAATGAGCAGTTGGGCCCCACATGTGAGTGACTAATTAGTTTAGCTAATTATTTTTATCTAGGAAAATGTTTTAATTAGGTTAATTAGGCGGGGGGGGGGCCGTGTGTCAGTGCCACTGAGTGCCTAGTCAGCATTGTTGACCACGGTCAACGTGGTCAACTAGGTCCAGGGGGCCCACGGGCAGCGACCCAGAGGCGGGCCCTGCCGGTGCCAGGTCAGCGCCCGCGCCGGAGCAACGCCGGCGAGGCCATCCGCGGCGGCCGAACGCCAGAGACGGACGGAAAACGCGTATGGGGCACGGAAAGTGGTGCGGCTAGGCGCGTTCGAACGGCCACTCGACTGCACGTCGAGTGGTGGTGGTGGCATCGCCGGACCTGGCCGGAAACGTCGCCGGCGACGAGGTCCGAGGCGGAGTGGCTACGGTCGACGGTAGAAAAGGATCTACGGCGCGCTACAGCTCAGGCGAAAGGGCTAGGCGCGTGCTGCGCGACGCGGTGAGGCTAACGGGCATATGCCCGTGACCATTTGGTCACCGGAGACTCGCCGACGAAGACCTCCGCGGCGCTGCGTTCGGGCGCGCGTGGGGAAAGTAGCTAGCACGCGTGCGAGGACGGCCAGAGAGATGAGGGAGGAAGAAAGGCTCACCGAGTGGCTCACACGATGGCCCGTGGTGGTTTAGGAGCTGTAGAGACGTCACCGGAGCCGAAGAAGGGCGGCGACGACCGGAGACGTGGACGAAAAGGGATCCGGCGCTTCGGTGCTCCCCAACTCCAGCTGAGGCCACCAGTCGATGGAGAGGACGATGGCGGAGCTCCCCGACAGGTTGGTGAGGCGCGGCGAGGTCGATAGCCGCGAGGACGGGCGAGGCACGGCGGCGACCGCGTCGGCCTCCTCTCCAAAATGAAGGAGAGGGAGAGAGAGAGAAGGGGATCTGGAGAGCGAGGGGCGAGGTGAGTGGGGTGGCAGACGAGTGGGAGGCGAGGGGCCGAGGCGTCGGGGCGGTGGAGACCTTATCCCGTTCGGCGGGGACGGCGAGGTGGTCGGGCGGCGACGAGCCCCTGTAGTGGCGCGCACCGGGGGAACAGAAGGGAAAGGAGAGCGACCGGGGAGGGGAACTGGGCCTGGCCGGCTGGGCCTGTCTCTGTGGCCTTAGGCCCAGGGGCAGGGGGTTCCCTTTTTCTATTTTTTAGCAGCTTTTGCATTTTATTTTAGCCACTAATGACTTGCAAAACTATGCCACTGGCCAAAACAATTCCAAGAATTAAAGTGCACTGCCCCAAAAATATTGTGAGAATTTTGAAATAGTTTGCCAATTTTATAAATTAAAAAGGCATTTAATTTATTGCTTAGGTCACTGCTTTAAGTGGTTTAGGCCACTCAAACCCTTTGCAAAAAATGTTGGTTCACCACCAATATTAGTTGTTGATTATTTGGCACATGATGAACATTTTAGTTTTCATGTTTAACAAATTTGAATTTTTGATTTTAGATTGGATTTGAATTTGAATTGTGATTTGGATAAAGTGAAGATTAGCAACAGTAACTTGATGAGATGACACCATTAACAGGGGATTACTGTAGCATGACTCTGGGGTGTTACAAATCTCCTCCACTACAAGAAATCTCATCCCGAGATTTAAGTGGGGAAGTAAAGAGTAACTTCGGGAGAACCGACCCTTATAGGGTTAATTATCTGGTGAATAATTCAGGGAATGAGGCAGAAGTATCTCTCGAGTTGAAACTTAATAAAACATCGAGAGAATTAAAGTAGGCATGAGAATTTTCAAGCCGTAGGCAAATGTTTGATGCCTGAAACAGAGGGTGAGAGGGGCTCAGAGCAAAGAAATAAATATCGCGTCTGACTCCGGAATAGAATAAGTGAGGGGAGGTGGCTCGTAAAATACATATGAAGCCAAGTGTAAAGTATACTTCAGAATCAAGGTTGTACAGGAGAGTCAAGTTTCGATCATGTGGAATTATGGGTTATGGGCCCACCATGTGCTTCAAAAGTAGGAAGGATGCTGACATATTGCACGCGCAAGGCATGTCAGAGGATAGTCTGTTAGTTATGTTGGCAACAACGTTGGTACCAAGGGCGTGGGACGAAGATAACAATTTCCTGCTCGTTGAGACGAGGCGGACCAATAGGCAAAGTTCTCGTCCATCGGTGGTTACTGGAATGTCAACCGCAATAATAACAGGGTCTTACTGACAAATTATACACCGAGGTGTTTACATAAGCAGTGAACTATTACTGCTTATATCATATAGATCACAAGAAAGGTTAAACAAAACAATGGAAAGGAAAATGTGATTATTGTATTAATCAGTCAAATGGAAAGGAAAAGGTGTTTATACTCACATATCCGAGTATACCCTCCCAAAGGACAAGCAGAGATTGATATACCCATTAGGACAACAAGCATATAACGATTTGGAAAAAGGGGCGACGAAACTCCTGACGTTACCCATGCCATGGTGTTTGGATAATTGATCAAGAAACATTAAGCATTGCGCTTCCAATGTTCTTGTTGATGAACAGAATACCACAGTCATGCTTCGGGATAGCATTGACATGATCATCAGATAATGGTCAGTCTTTGGATTCACAAAGGACCCATCAGAAACAACTTATAATTTAAGTCGTACAATTTCAGCAAGGAAAAGGTGAGGATGTGGCCGATGGGTTCAGCAGCAACCCACCGATATGTCAAAAAGGATGTATTTCCAAAATTTATATGAACAAGTTTGTGTCGGGGGGAGACAAGAATGTTGTTGATGATAACACAAATCACCGAGGGGCAAGGATGGTATTTCTCCTTATGAATTCAATGGATATACTGGAAAAGCTTAGATTGTTGGTGACGATCATGACACAATTGTCGAGAGATTTCATGAAGATGTAATCGATCGGCGATGTCATCAAGTCAAAGGAATTTTGAGGCGGAAGGTTTATCGGGACCACGAATATGACACAATCTCGGAATCAGGCTTGCTATTCAAGGTGAAATGATTTTACGAGGAAGATCGGCGTAAGCTTAGCTCATCGTCGAAAATTGTGCTCCGGGAAGGACCAGGTAGCATAGTTAAAATTTACCACGATAATGATATAGCCGATCAGGCTAGGAATGGCTCGAAGTATTATTAAACTCGTAAGCAACAAAAAATACTTATAGTTATTGAATCGGAGTGCGGGATCGATTCACTTACCAGTGTGATCGTTTGACAAACAACCCAGAACCCATGAAGTGACAATGACAGGGAAAGGTAGTGTTCATGAAAAGTTTATATGATTTGGTGCAATGGCATGATATCCTTGAGATACTGGAGGGTAAAACTCGAAGGTAGATCAGGATAGAGGTTGGACCGGTGAACTGATCTACAGAAGATAGGTACTTTAAATTGTCCGAGAAATGGGATCAAAGAAGAACAATATGGTCGGAACCATGATCGCGAAAGACAAATCACAGATACGAGATCAATTTATACCATGGGGACAATCATTGTTACGAGAAGTATCTATGATAAGATCTACATCGTTTCCATGGGCATGAACACAAAGTTCAAGGTCGACTCCCACTTCTCCAATGCATAACTTTTCCTTCACTTCTCGCGTTCAATGAAGTTGTAGTGTTGAAATTTTATCTGGCAAAATGTCAAAAGAGTATGACTCGTGAAAACTCTTGGGTTCACACGGATTAGGGAAGGCATAGGTTCAACCCTTAGGGGCATCTAAGGAACCTATTTCACAAACTTCAGAAGTAAACAACACAAGCTCGAAAGCAGAGCATGGTTGACAAAAGGAGAGGATACAATTACCAAAGGCATTATGTATCTGGGAAAGAACTTCACGAGATTCTTTGAATATGAAGGACACTGTCGGATGATAATCCAATAATGGATCTGGCGATCCACAATGGAGCTCATGTGAGTATCGATATTCAATCAGAAGAAGAAATAATGCAGAGGCATCGGAATTTGGGAATATCTGATAATTCAAAAGCTTAAATGCAAAGGAATTATGATTTCCAATTCGGGGGATCAGAAGCAGTTGCTCTAATCAAAAGATAAGTAAGTAGAAAAGACATAGACCGACAATCATTCAAGGTTTGATTTGCCGAGAACCAGGTCATGCCCGGAGTGGAGTCTAAGCCAGAAGGATAAATAATTACCAGGGAATAACTAATGAATGTGTGCATTCACGCACATGCCGAATCAATAGGATAAGAATGCCAAACTCAAAGGAGTTTAATGAATATTGTTAGACATATGGAATTAACCATAATGCAAGACGATAAGGAAAAACAGGAGCAATAGGCTACTGAGGATTATCGGAAGATCGAATAGTATTCCGAAGAATTTTGTGAGACATATAAACAACTGGGGATGAACAAATCCCCGATAAGTGTGACAAATTATTCATAGGGTTATTCAGGCGGAAAAGAGCTGCAAGGCAGTCGGAAAAAGATTCTCGAAAGTCGGAGAGACTTTCGGGTATCTGGTAATAACAAGAACAACTAGGGATGGAAGTATGAACAGCGAGGTACGTAGTTATCCATAAGGATTCAATGGTGTTAAGGGATTGCAAAAGAAAATGGACACAAGTTCTCGGGAGTAGATCAGAGAGTATCTTCGAAGTCTTCTCGTGAAGCAGGCAAACATCCGAAATGAAGGGGCTCTCCGGGGAAAGTCGTTACGAGAACCTAATGTAGTTAGTAAATTCATTTAACTCGAATAGAAGAGAGAACAGAGTCCCAGAGTATAGACAAGGAATAAAAGATCCTAATACCACCCAATAGCGACGTGGGCCCGTAAGCCACACAGCCATGTTAGTAAAAGTTTTTCAATGACTAGACTCGACTTCGACCAAGGAGTTGGAAAGGGGGCTACCTACAGGCAGTCGGCTCTGATACCAACTTGTGACGCCCCCGATTCAATCATACACTAATCATACACGCAAATGTGTACGATCAAGATCAAGGACTCACGGGAAGATATCACAACACAACTCTAGACACAAATTAAAATAATACAAGCTTTATATTACAAGCCAGGGGCCTCGAGGGCTCGAATACGTAAGCTCGAATACACAAGAGTCAGCGGAAGCAACAGTATCTGAGTACAGACATGAGTTAGACAACTTTGCCTTAAGAAGGCTAGCACAAAAGTAGCAACGATCGAGAAGGCAAGGCCTCCTGCCTGGGAGCCTCCTCACTACTCCTGGTCGTCAGCGGTCTCCACGTAGTAGTAAGCATCGGCGGTGGCATCTGGATCCTGGGCTCTGACATCTGGTTGAATCAACCGGAAAGAAGATGAAAGGGGGAAAAGGGGGAGCAAAGCAACCGTGAGTACTCATCCAAAGTACTCGCAAGCAAGGATCTACACTACATATGCATCGGTATCAATGAAATGGGCTGTATCTGTGGACTGGACTGCAGAATGCCAGAAGAGAAGGGGAAAGCATAGTCCTATCGAAGACTAGCATCTTCTGGAAACCACCATCTTGCAGCAACAGGAGGGAGTAGAGTAGCATAAAGTAAAGTAGTAGCAGTGTTATCAACCTCGGTCAGAGATCCTTTCTCGACTCCCTGCGAGAAAGCAATCCCAGAGCCATACTATCCAGTTCTCATCACAATCCATTTCTCATCACAAGTATCCAGTTCTAGTTGTATCGATCTGGATACAACTCCAAGTGTCCGTTACCGTAGGACAGGCTATCGATAGATGTTTTTTTCCCTGCAGGGGTGCACCAACTTACCCACCACGCTCGATTAACTCCGGCCGAACACACTTTCCTGGGTCATGCCCGGCCTCGGCCAAACAATATGCCGCAACCCGACCTAGGCTTAATAGAGAGGTCAGCACGCCGGACTAAACCTATGCCCCCAGGGGTCATGGGTCATCACCCCGGGAACTCCTGCACGTTGCGTGGGCGGCCGGTGAGCAGACCTAGCTACCTCCTTAAAAAGGTAGGAGCTTACCAGTCCAACCCGGCGCGCGGCGCTCAGTCGCTGACGTCTATTAAGCTTCGGCTGATGCATACGACGCAGAACGCCTATACTATGCCCACGTGATGGTTAGTGCTATCAGGCCAGAGGCCCCTCGGATCAAATATCCAAATCGTAGTGGATTAGGAACGCGCGGTAACAAGCAGAGACTCACGAAAGATGTGACCCCGTCGCCCCGTCTCGAGGAGTTGCGGCAAGGGCTAAGAATGCCCGGTCACGCCTCGTAATTATCTCGCGGGCACCCTCCAGGTCAACCCGTCTCCACATCACTCGCAATTATGCTCGTGGGGCTACCCCTCAGGGTCGACCTGTCTTTAGTAACATGGTTCAGTGTAAAGTCACAGTAACCATAGTAACTGTGTGTCCAAACATCAAGGGGAAAACCCGAGGAATCACCCCCGGTGAATTCCACTCGATGTAATCATCAAGGTGAACGTAAGAGGAATCACCCCCGAGGTTCACACTTGAGGGGTTGCACGACAGAGTCGTATCGGAAGTGGTTAGGGCGGAATCACCCTCGATGAGCGCGACCGAATAGCTACACTACAGGGTTAACATCAGAAGTGCTGTAGAGGTCTCACGCTCGGCACTCGATAGTAACCCAATAGTGTCGAGCAACTAAGGGGAAAGTGATGTGCGGTGTCGGGGCCTGGTCTTCGATCCCGTTGACCGGGTCTTCGATGATGAAGCAGGGGCAACAAGGACAAGGTGGGGGTCACTGATGGATCACTAACCAACCTATACTAAGCACTTTAGGATAAGCAAGTAGGTAACAATAAGCAGGTTACAAAAGTAGGCTATGCATCAGAATAGGAGCAAACAATAACAGTAGCAAAATCTAATGCAAGCATGAGAAAATGGAATTGGCGATATCGGGATGATCAAAGGGGGGCTTGCCTGGTTGCTCTGGCAAGGAGGGGTCGTCGGTGACGTAGTCGATCACAGGGGCAGCATCGGTCTCGGGGGTCTACCGGAGAGAAGTGGGGGAAGAAATAGTAAATATAAAGCAAACATAGCACCACAAAGCATAACATGGCAATAAGATGTGCCGGATGTGACCTAACGTATGGCTACACGATAAAGGTGAAGGGGGGATTCAACCGAGAATGCATTCCCGGTTCCGGACCTGTATCAAACAGATGACCGGAGGGGGAATGTTCCATGTTCAGCATGCTAGGGGCATGTGACAGATGAACGGACCGCATACTCGGATTCGTTGGATTTTTCTGAGCAACTTTCATGTAGAAAACATTTTCATCCGAGTTACGGTTTAATTTCTATGAATTTTTAATGATTAAAGTATTTTCTGGAATTATTAATATTAACAGAAAAGGAATTATGACATCAGCAGAGTGTCAGCATGACATCAGCAGGTCAACAGACCCGCCGACTGGTCCAACTGACCAGTGGGTCCCATATGTCATAGACAGAGGGTTAACAGTGGGTTATTTTAATTGAACAGGGGTTAATTAGCAGTTGGGCCCACATGTCAGTGACTAATTAGTTTAGCTAATTATTTT
The DNA here is from genome assembly GCF_018294505.1 of Triticum aestivum. Taxonomy (NCBI): domain Eukaryota; kingdom Viridiplantae; phylum Streptophyta; class Magnoliopsida; order Poales; family Poaceae; genus Triticum; species Triticum aestivum. Next base: position 378,818,936 of record NC_057802.1, on the reverse strand, counting down.
TATTTAGGAAAATTTTTTAATTAGGTTAATTAGGCGGGGGGCCCGTGTGTCAGTGGCACTGAGTGCTCAGTCAGCATAGTTGACCACGGTCAACGTGGTCAACTTGGTCCAGGGGGCCCACGGGCAGCGACCCAGAGGCGGGCCCTGCCGGTGCCAGGTCAGCGCCCGCGCCGGAGCAACGCTGGCGAGGCCATCTGCGGCGGCCGAACGCCGGAGACGGACGGAAAACGCGTACGGGGCACGGAAAGAGGTGCTACTAGGCGCGTTCGAACGGCCACTCGACCGCGCGTCGAGTGGTGGTGGTGGCATTGCCGGACCTGGCCGGAAACGTCGCCGACGAAGAGGTCCGAGGCGGAGTGGCTACAGTCGACGGTAGAAAAGGAGCTACGGCGCGCTACAGCTCAGGCGAAAGGGCTAGGCGCGTGCTGCGCGACGCGGTGAGGCTAACGGGCATACGCCCGTGACCATTTGGTCACCGGAGACTCGCCGGCGACGAGCTCCGCGGTGCTGCGTTCGGGCGCGCGTGGGGAAAGTAGCTAGCGCGCGTGCGAGGACGGCCAGAGAGATGAGGGAGGAAGAAAGGCTCACCGAGTGGCTCACACAATGGCCCGTGGTGGTTTAGGAGCTGTAGAGACGTCGCCGGAGCCGAAGAAGGGCGGCGACGACCGGAGACGTGGACGAAAAGGGATCCGGCGCTTCGGTGCTCCCCAACTCCAGCTGAGGCCACCGGTCGATGGAGAGGACGATGGCGGAGCTCCCCGACACGTTGGTGAGGCGCGGCGAGGTCGGTAGCCGCGAGGACGGGCGAGGCACGGCGGCGACCGCGTCGGCCTCCTCTCCAAAACGAAGGAGAGGGAGAGAGAGAAGGGGATCTGGAGAGCAAGGGGCGAGGTGAGTGGGGTGACAGACGAGTGGGAGGTGAGGGGCCAAGGCGTCGGGGCGGTGGAGACCTTATCCCGTTCGGCGGGGACGGCGAGGTGGTCGGGCGGCGACGAGCCCCTGTAGCGGCGCGCACCGGGGGAACAGAAGGGAAAGGAGAGCGACCGGGGAGGGGAACTGGGCCTGGCCGGCTGGGCCTGTCTCTGTGGCCTTAGGCCCAGGGGCAGGGGGTTCCCTTTTTCTATTTTTTAGCAGCTTTTGCATTTTATTTTAGCCACTAATGACTTGCAAAACTATGCCACTGGCCAAAACAATTCCAAGAATTAAAGTGCACTGCCCCAAAAATATTGTGAGAATTTTGAAATAGTTTGCCAATTTTATAAATTAAAAAGGCATTTAATTTATTGCTTAGGTCACTGCTTTAAGTGGTTTAGGCCACTCAAACCCTTTGCAAAAAATGTTGGTTCACCACCAATATTAGTTGTTGATTATTTGTCACATGATGAACATTTTAGTTTTCATGTTTAACAAATTTGAATTTTTGATTTTAGATTGGATTTGAATTTGAATTGTGATTTGGATAAAGTGAAGATTAGCAACAGTAACATGATGAGACGACACCATTAACAAGGGATTACTGTAGCATGACACTGGGGGTGTTACAACCAGGATCCTTTCATCGCCTCCTCTCGCTTCATCGGCGCCGTCGTCCACCTTGCCGTTGCCGCTCCTACGACCGCCTCGTCCACGGCAACATGATATATCCCCCGACCCGGCCGTCTGCCGTCTAAAGTCTTCTTCCCCGCCGCCGACAGCCATCGCACCCGCAGCACCCTCAACGTATCAGCATAGGCATACACGGCGTCGCAAGAGAGGTGGTGCTCCTCCATATGTGCTTAAGTTATTGATCTCACCCGGAAAATAGATCGTAATTTGTTTACTGTACTTTTCTTGTCCGTACCAAATCGTAGTGGCTAGTTGAAAGCAAACATTGGTTGCGAAGTAGCTTTGTCCGGTTTGCACCTTCAGATCTGCCATGGCACGGGCACTATACTCGTAAAGCTTATGGTTTCCCCCTTTATATTCACTACCATCATCGTAGGTGCTTCGTGTCGTGCTAGCACTGCTCCTCAAGACCTCAACCCAAAGCTTACGTGTTGAAATACGAACCTGATATGATGCTGATACCACTAAAACAGAGAACGTTTAATTGGTCACCTAATGTTCCTATATTCGTTTCGAAAAGCATGTGCGCCACCCACTGGTCTAGCTAGTTCCACTTTCCTGATTTTTCTCTTGATGCTTAGGGTTTTCCCCTTTTATCTACTCTACTATGATCTGCGTAGGTGCTTTCTGTCGTACTAGCATTACTCCACCCTTCAAGCTAAACAACACAACACTCAGAATTCGAAAGCTTAGTTGTTCAAATATGATTGTGATATGATACTGATATTATTTAACCGACACATTCAGCTAAAGGTCCCACTTGAGTTTCCAAATGCATGTCGCGATATATAGAGAGACAACATAATTGCATTTCTTTGCCACTTGTTGACCGTACTTTCTTGTCCATACCAAATCTTAGTTGTTATTTCAAAGCAAACATCGGTTGCTAACTACCCTTTGCGCGGTTTGCAGCTTCAGATCTGCCATCCCACTGCCACGGTCAACACTGTACTCATCATGCTTATGTTTTCCCCATTTTATGATGACCACAATCAGCCTACGTGGTTCGTGTCGTAATAGCATTGCTCCACCCATCGAGGTAAACAAGCTTAGTTGTACAAATTCATATATGATATTATTATTGATATTAGTAAAACTGGGAGATGTTTAATTGGTTAGCTAAATGTTCCTAGTTTAGTTTCGAAATGCATGTGAGCCACATATGGAGAGACCGGAAAGAATAGTATTTCTCTGTGCGCTCTGGTTCATCATGGGTGGCCAAACGACATTGTATTGAAAGACTTGTAATATCTTCAATCTGCTTGCTCTTCTGCTCTTCTTTAAGATGATACTCTTCTCTTGCGGTCGACTGGTCAGGTTGAGTTGTTCTCCCTTAGTATATTTTGAATCTGTCAGGTCAGGTCGACTTGTTCTTCTTTACTATATGTTGAAGCTATCATCTGCGAAGTGTCATCACTTCTGGAGCTCTCATATTTTGAGTAGCAGGCCACATTATATTAATGCACACAACAAATTACAGCATGCATGGCATCTTTTAAAAGAATTGCAGAGATAGCACAAAGGGGTTTACAGGGAGGCAGTATTGGATTAGAATCACTTCTGCATTACAAAGAAAATCTCACTTGTTTTTATGTTTTCATGCATGTCAGATGTTGAACATTACCAAAATGAATATGAGAATGGGCGCACGAGAGGAATATTGCGGAACGATCCACTGGCTAACAAACTTGGCATGGTGGAGGATGGCCTATCTTATTCACCCATCAAGGTGCTTGCTCTAACTTTGCAAAGTTGTATTAGTCGCACATATTTTGCATCTGACCTCTTACATTACTTCTACTTTGTTAAACCATCTGCTTAGTTTAAGCATCATATATGAGTATATGCCATACCTATCCATTTTCTGTACCTATTCCATGTGTCGTCACACTATGTTTTTCCATTCAAATGTTGTTCTTTCGTAATAGATGTCCAAAAGGAAGAGGGTGAGTGCAGATCCTCAAGGAGTACAAACTAGGTATTTGGAAAAGGTAGTGATACCTGTTGTCACATCCCTAGTTCTGGTATGACCTAGACTAGCTAGTCATGTGTGCATCATGTTTAAATTCCATTTAAATTCGAAGTGGGGATTTGTGAAACCCTCAGAATCATTTCTGGAAATGACCCAGATAAAAATTGCTCCAAAAGGGTCCAAGAAAATGTTCATGTTGCTCTCCGAAAATATTGGACAGAGATAAAAATCAAACCAATATTTTCAGGAGCTCATAAATATTTATCTTGGCCATTTGGAATTAATGCAGTAATTATTTGCATTGGATATATATATGTTATATATTTTATATATGTCCAAAAATTATGAATTTTGGTGAGGGGCTTTGGATTAATCCCTTAGGTCCCTGCAAAAATTGACAGAAGTAAATAAAATGATTTAGTACTTTACTAAATCAGAACAAATGTCAGAAAAATAGAAAAGAAACAGAAATAGAAAGGAACTTACCTGGGCCACTTACCTGTGTAGCCGGGCACTGTGCAGCCCGGCGGCCCAACAGGCCGGCCCAGCCGACTGGCACTGCCAGTCGTCGTCTTCACTGTGCCAGGAGGACGCCGAGCACGCGCTCGCCGCACGCGGCCACGCGCCCAGCCAGCTCCTGCCTCCCTGCTTGCTCCGCGACCCCCTGCAACGTCGCCACGCAACCCCCCGGCTCCCCTCGCTCTCCCCTGTGCCCATTTCCCCCCTCCCCTCGCTCTCTCTCTCACGGCCGAGCGCGGCCGTCGCCACCGGCCACCGTTGCCGTAGCCACCGCCTCCTCCTCGCCTCTCCGACACGCGCAGGAGCTCCGCCTCCTCGCTCTGAAGCTCTCCGCCGAGCCACGCAAGCCGGAGCGCTCCGTGGAGCCGTCGCCGTCGCCATCTTCGCCTTCGGCCGCCGTGGATCCCCATCGCCGCCCCGCCGACTCCAGCCCTTCCCCGAGCTCTCCAACGACGCCCGCCGATCCGCTGTGAGCCCCCGCGTCGGTTTCCCCTCCTCTCCTGCCTCCCCGTGCTCTGTAGCCGCAGCCGCTCAAGCCCGAGCTTCGGCCGCCGCCGCGAGCTCTGCTTCGGTGAGCTCCGGCCACCCTGCGTCCTCCCGTCGCCTCCGCTGGATGCGGACGAGCCCGGGCTATGCCCCGGTGCTCTCAGCCGCCGCCCCCGTGCACCGCAGCGCTGCGCCCGCCCTTGGCCGTGCTCCGGCCGCCGCCGCGAGCTCTGCTCCGGCGAGCCCCGGCACACCCACGGTCTCCCGCGTGTCCCATGGGATGCGCGCGAGCCAGGGCTCCTCGGAGATGGTCCCCGCGGCCCTTACGGTCGTCGGAGACGCGATCCCGAGCCCCTCCGCCGCGTTCGGCCTCGCTGGCGGCTAAACGCCGGTGGGGTTTGACCCCTTTGACCTCGCCGGCCTGACAGGTAGGTCCGGCTCGTCAGGTGATTAGCTTAAGCTAATCACCACCTAACCTAACCCCCTGACGCTGACAGTGGGCCCCGGTGCCCCTAATCTTTTATCTAGGCTTAAACTAACCCCTGTTTAACCCCGTGTCACTGACGTGTGGACCCCACACGTCAGGTTTGACCCTGGTCAGCCCCGGTTGACCTGCTGACATCGTGCTATCATCATGCTGACACAGTTATTTATTTTCTGGATTTAAATTAAATCAGCAAATTCCAGAAAATGATATAAACTTCTAAAAATCATAGAAATTCAACCGTAGCTCAGATTTAAATAATTTATATATGAAAAATTATCAGAAAAATTCAATCTATCCATCTGTACCATTTTCATGCATGAAAAACCAACCTATACATGCTGTATATATGAAAACACACTTATGGCATTTAAAGGGACTTACATTAGAGTTGCATTTGAACCTTTGGTTCAAATGGATCTCCCCCAAGTTGAATGCTAAATGCATTGGCTCAAAACACATCAGATATTCATGCCATATTCATGCATCATATTGTTGCATATGAGTGTGTTTTGATTGTCGACACCGTTCCTTCTCGATAGGTCCTGCTCCGGAGAGTGTTCCAGAGTACCTGTCTGAGGAGCAGTGCCACCCTGTTGATCTACCAGGCAAGCAAACCCCCCCCCCTTGTTCATTCTGATACAATCCTACTCTCGCTCCTGCTCTCTTTTATTGCATTAGAACAACAACGATTCAACTGCTACTTTATGCTGCGGTAGTTGAACCCATTCCTCTGCATGACCTGTCATTGCCACAGTAAATAGTTGAAACCCACAAGCATGTGTAGGAGTTGTTTGAGCCATGTTGTGTTCCTACCATGCCTTGCCTGCTATTGCTTAGAGTTGTGTCAGGTCCGATTCATTGGGAATGAATTGGAGTGTTACGATATGTTCTGGTGCTGAGAGTTAAGTGTGTGAACACGATTTGGTAAAGGTAGTGGTGAGAGGCCATGTAGGAGTACATGGTGGGTTGTCTCACTGGAACCGTCCTTAAGCACTGAGTTCTGTGTATGTTGTCCAATGACTAGCTACTACCACACATTGGAATGCTTAAGTGCCCCTCTCGACTTATTAACCAACGTGATCTCTGTCCAGGAGTTGCAATTATTTTTTGGTGTTTGTAGGTAGTGTTAGTAGTCTACCAAGTGGCACCCGACCAGGTGGGCTTGGGACAGACTAGGCACAAGTGGCACGGTGTACCAAGCGTAGATCCATCCGGCGAGGTGGGCTTGGGAACCCTGCACACATCGTTTGGGGCCGTGAGCGACACCCCGGCCGGATCTCCTTGCGGATGGAACCCGAATAGGTGATAAACCTGGACTAGAGTCTTGTGTGGTTAGTCAGGTCGTGGCCGACACCCTCGCCAGGCTTCCGCTTGAAGGTTGTCGAGGTACATGACGTTTACATGGCGGTAAGTGGCGAGAGCGTGTGTGAAGCAGTACACCCCTGCAGGGTTATCATGATCTATTCGAATAGCCGTGTCCTCGGTTATGGACTTTAGGGATGCTTACGTGGTACATAGACAACTTGAAGTGGATACTCTAAAATTCTCAAGATAAGTGTGAGTGCTATGGATGGCTTCTCGTAGTGAGACGGGAATGAATCCATAGTGGTGTATTGAGGTGGTGATTAGTGGACTCGTGTGCGCCTTCTTACCTCAAAGAAGTTTCTCGTAGTCGTAGAACAGGATAGCCATCGAGTCAAAGCTGGCTTGCTGCAACTAAAACCCACACTACCTTCTTGATACAAATGCATGTAAGATAGGATCTGATGTAAGTCTTGCTGAGTACCTTTGTACTCATGTTGCTTTGTTTATGTTTTGCAGCGGAGACTTCAGTCTTACTAGTAGCTCTGCTTGGACTTCGACGAGTAGCTTGTACCTCAGCTACGATCTTGTACCCTTGGGAGGGTCTTGTAGATAGTCAGGCTTCTCAGCCTTTTTCTTTTGTAGTTGTCTGTACTCAGACATGTAATGCTTCCGTTGCTTGTATGCTCTGAATGATGGGTCATGTGACCCCTGTTTGTACTTAATGCTATGCGGCTCTTCTGGGCCTTTTATCTATATGAGTTTGCGTTATGTTGTGATGCCATGTTGTACAGCACATACTTGCATGTTATGCGTACATGTAACGTGTATTGCTATGTGTGGGATCCGACAATCTAGTTGTTTATCCTTGGCAACCTCTCTTATGGGGAAATGTAGTCTAGTGCCTCCTTGAGCCATAGTAGTCCGCTACAGCCCGGTTCACCGGAGTCCTGCTAGCCCAGCACTACTGCTCTGGACACTTGGCTGGCCGGCATGTGTTTCATTTCGTTCCTGTGTCTGTCCCTTCGGGGAAATGTCACGCGGTGACATCCGGAGTACTGCCTAGCCTGCCACAGCCCGGGTTCCCGGAGTCCTGTTAGCCCAGTGCTACAGCCCGGATTCACACGCTGCTGACCGACACGCTCGATGTTGATTCATGTATGCCTGTCCCCATATGTTAGTGCCGCTTTGGGTTCACGACTAGCCATGTCGGCCCGGGTTCTCTGTCATATGGATGCTAGCGACATTGTCATATACGTGAGCCAAAAGGCGCAAACGGTCCCGGGCCATGGTAAGGCGACACCCGTGGGAGTACCGTGCGTGAGGCCGCAAAGTGATATGAGGTGTTACATGCTAGATCGGTGTGACTTAGAATCGGGGTCCCGACAGCTTTGGTATCAATTAGTGGACTCGTGTGCGCCTTCTTACCTTAAAGAAGTTTCTCGTAGTCGTAGAACAGGATAGCCACTGAGTCAAAGCTGGCTTGCTGCAACTAAACCCCACACTACCTTCTTGATACAAATGCATGTAAGTTAGGATCTGATGTAAGTCTTGCTGAGTACCTTTGTACTCATGTTGCTTTGTTTATGTTTTGCAGCGGAGACTTCAGTCTTACTAGTAGCTCCGCTTGGACTTCGACGAGTAGCTTGTACCTCAGCTACGATCTTGTACCCTTGGGAGGGTCTTGTAGATAGTCAGGCTTCTCAGCCTTTTTCTTTTGTAGTTGTCTGTACTCAGACATGTAATGCTTCCGTTGCTTGTATGCTCTGAATGATGGGTCATGTGACCCCTGTTTGTACTTAATGCTATGCGGCTCTTCTGGGCCTTTTATCTATATGAGTTTGCGTTATGTTGTGATGCCATGTTGTACAACACATACTTGCATGTTATGCGTACGTGTAACGTGTATTGCTATGTGTGGGATCCGACAATCTAGTTGTTTATCCTTGGTAGCCTCTCTTATGGGGAAATGTAGTCTAGTGCCTCCTTGAGCCATAGTAGTCCGCTACAGCCCGGTTCACCGGAGTCCTGCTAGCCCAGCACTACTGCCCTGGACACTTGACTGGCCGGCATGTGTTTCATTTCGTTCCTGTGTCTGTCCCTTCGGGGAAATGTCACGCGGTGACATCCGGAGTCCTGCCTAGCCTGCTACAGCCCGGGTTCCCGGAGTCCTGTTAGCCCAGTGCTACAGCCTGGATTCACACGCTGCTGACCGACACGCTCGATGTTGATTCATGTATGCCTGTCCCCATACGTTAGTGCCGCTTTGGGTTCACGACTAGCAATGTCGGCCCGGGTTCTCTGTCATATGGATGCTAGCGACATTGTCATATACGTGAGCCAAAAGGCGCAAACGGTCCCGGGCCATGGTAGGGCGACACCCGTGGGAGTACCATGCGGGAGGCCGCAAAGTGATATGAGGTGTTACAGGCTAGATCGGTGTGATTTAGAATCGGGGTCCCAACAGCTTTGATATCAGAGCCTGACTGCCTGTAGGATTTCCAAGCCAACCTGGTCGAAGTTGAGTCTAGAAATTCTTTAGTTATGTAAGGGAATTGATTGTGGAAGGGAACGTAAGGCTCTTTTTACTTCTTTACCTCATGCCCTTCTGATCTGAGTCATCCTATCTTTCCTACGGGGTTAAGGAACTAGGCTTCCTCTTCTGTCTATCAGGATCACGTGTTACTACTCCGTAGTCCCTTAGGATTGGTTGATCAGAGTCATATCCCAGTTTGAGTACCTCCAGTGTAGCCTGTTTAGTAATATCTCAGAACCTTGAGTGACGATGTTGAGTATGGTGCTACCCCGCCTTTTGCAGAATGTCTCATTTTGAGCATTTTACTGCCGTTATACTGCCGGATTTGTCCTAGGAGTTTGAGAGATACTAAATTTCCTTATGCTACATGTTGCATCCTATAGTTGTTGTTGACCTCGTCCTTGGTTCCGCTTCTCAGGATGTCATCAGTTAACCGAAGTTCTGTTGCTCGTTGCCTGAACCACGGAGGTGGTAGGGATGAGGAGGATCCTCCCGACCAGCCTTCGCTAGCAGAGTTCATGTTAGAGATGGAGAGGAACAAGCATGAGTCTAACCGCTTGTTAGCACGTATCGAGGAGAACACCGCATCCCAGTGCAAAGAGTCAGCGACCATCTATGACTTCATTGGTCTGAAACCACCTACCTTCCATCATTCCATTGAGCCACTCGATGCAGATGACTGGCTCCGTAGTATCACACACAAGCTGCGTTCTGCGAACGTAGCTGAAGGTGACAAGGTCACTTATGCTGCATATCACCTGGAAGGTCCTGCTAGTCTTTGGTGGCAGAACTATGAGGCTATGCTTCCAGTTGGCCAGATACCGACCTGGAGGGATTTCACTGAGGCTTTTCGCGAGCATCACATTCCTCGGGCTCTCATTGACCGCAAGAGAGAAGAGTTCTGTAGTTTTACCCAGGGTAAGATGGTTGTTGATGCTTACAGTAGAGAGTTTGAGAACCTCGCCCGCTATGCTACAGAAGAAGTGTCCACGGACGCTAAGAAGCAGGCTAGGTTCCGAAAGGGTCTCAACCCCAAGTTGCGTCGAGATCTCCACCTGCACCATTGCAATACATTCCAGGCTCTTGTGAACAAGGCCATTAATGCGGAGACAGCTTAGCTCACCTACGAGGAGTCTCGTAAGCACACCCGTGATTTGGGTTCTTCCTCCAGTTGTAGTTCTCAGAAGCGCCGGATTTGGATTCCGAACTCTGCTCTTCCACCCGGTTATACCCCGAGACCATCTTATGTGGCGCCTCACACAGTTCAGCCGTATGCTCCACCCAGACCTATTGGTGGACCGCCTGCCAACGCGGGTCCACGTCCTACCTCCAAGATTTGTTACAAGTGCGGAGAGCCAGGCCACACCGCCCGTATTTGCACTCAGACCCGTGTTGCTCCACCCCAGCCTGAGAAGTCTGTTGGCCGTGGTAAGCCATCACGCAAGATGATCAGTACCAAGTCAGCTCCCACTGAATGTGGACATGTGCATCACGTCTCAGCTAAAGACGCTCAGGATGATCCAGATGTCATTCTTGGTACACTCCTTGTAAACTGTCATCCAGCTTCGGTTCTATTTGATACTGGGGCGTCTCATTCCTTCATTTCCGAAAGTTATGCCCGCTTGCACGACATATCATTTTGTGATATGCCCTCCCCACTACTCATTCAAACTCCTGGATCCAAATGGCAAACTTCTAGTGTAAGCCATGGTAACGAAATCCTTGTTGACAGACTTGTATTCCTTGCATCACTCATAGCCCTCAAGTCTTCAGATATTAACATCATCTTGGGTATGGACTGGATGACAGCTCATCATGCCAAGATTGATTGTTACACCAGGTCTGTTCAACTCACACACCATCTGGTAAGTTAGTCACTGTCTCCACCAGAGTTGCAAAGCGTCAACTCTATTCTCTTAATGCCAGTCCTCTTCCAGACCTTGAAGATATCCCGGTAGTCCGTGACTTTCCGGATGTCTTTCCAGAAGAACTGCCAGGTATTCCACCTGACAGGGATGTAGAGTTTGTCATAGATCTTATCCCAGGAACCGCCCCAATCTCTAGGAGACCTTACAAGATGGCACCCCTAGAGCTAGCCGAGCTTAAGAAACAACTCGATGAATCCTTGCAAAAGGGTTTCATCCGTCCTAGTTCTTCTCCTTGGGCTTGCCCCGTTCTCTTCGTCAAGAAGAAGGATGGTACAGACCGGATGGTTGTAGATTATCGTCCCGTTAATTTGGTCACGATAAAGAACAAGTATCCGCTCCCCAGGATCAACGACCTGTATGATCAGCTCGCTGGATCCTCAGTCTTTTCCAAGATGGATTTGAGGTTAGGCTACCACCAAATCAAGATTAGAAACGGGGACATCCTAAGACGGCTTTTGTCACTCATTATGGCCAGTACGAGTACACTATCATGTCCTTTGGTCTAACCAATGCTCCAGCTACCTTCTCCCGCTTGATGAACTCGATCTTCATGGAGTACTTAGACAAGTTCGTCGTGGTTTACCTCGATGATATCCTTATCTACTCGAAGAACGAGGAAGAGCATGCCGAACATCTTAGACTTGTGTTAGAAAAACTCAGAGAGCACCGCCTTTATGCCAAATTCTCCAAGTGCGAATTTTGGTTGCCAGAAGTGACCTACCTAGGCCACGTGATCTCTGGTAAGGGCATTGCTGTCAATCCTGAGAGAGTTCAGGCCGTTCTTGATTGGACTCCACCTGAAACAGTTAAACAAGTTAGGAGTTTCCTTGGTCTAGCCAGTTATTGTCGCTGCTTCGTTGAAAACTTCTCCAAAGTAGCCAAACCCCTCACGGAACTTCTCAAGACGGATAAAAAGTTTGAGTGGTCCCCACAGTGTGAGTACAGTTTTCAGGAACTGAAAAGACGCCTGACTTCTGCTCCCATACTGGTGCCACCGGATTTCATGAAGGACTTTGTTATCTACTGCGACGCCTCACGACAGGGACTAGGCTGCATCCTTATGCAGGATAGTCATGTGATTGCCTATGCATCTCGACAGTTGCATCCACATGAGGAGAATTATCCTACACATGATCTAGAGCTTGCAGCCATAGTCTATGCACTTAAGACATGGCGACATTACCTTCTCGGTAAACGTTGCGAGATTTACTCTGATCACCAGAGTCTCAAGTATATTTTCACCCAACCAGATTTGAACCTTAGACAAAGACGTTGGTTGGAGTTGATCTCAGATTACGACTTAGGGATTACCTACACCCCACGCAAGGGCAATGTCATGGCTGATGCGCTAAGTCGTAAGTCCTATTGCAACAATCTTATGTTGCAGCAGGGCCAACCACTTCTCCATGAGGAATTCTGTAAGCTTAATCTTCACATTGCTCCTCATGGATTCCTTTCAACCTTGGTGGCGAAACCTACCCTTGAGGATCAGATCATTTCTGACCAGAAGTATGATAGGGGTGTTACCCGCATCAAGAGAAACATTAAGAAGGGAGTTGGTGGATGTTTCTCCATGGATGATCGAGGTGCTGTTTTCTTTAAGAATCGCTTGGTGGTTCCCAAGAATCAACATCTGCGACAATTGATCCTTAAGGAGGCACATGAATCCCCTCTCACGATTCATCCCGGTAGTACTAAGATGTATCAGGACCTACGCCAGAGGTTCTGGTGGACTAGGATGAAGAGAGAAATTGCTGAGTTCATAGCTAACTGTGACGTTTGTCATCGCGTTAAGGCAGAGCATCAAAGGCCTGCGGGCACCCTTCAACCTTTAGCCATTCCTGAGTGGAAATGGGATAAAGTTGGTATGGATTTCATCACCGGCTTTCCCAGGACCAAGAAAGGGAATAACGCTATCTTCGTAGTCATTGATCGTCTTTCCAAAGTGGCTCACTTCCTACCTGTTCGAGAGAGTATCACTGCTAGTCAGCTCGCTGACTTATATATTTCTCGAATAGTGTCACTTCATGGTGTTCCACTAGAGATCAATTCAGACCGTGGTAGTCTCTTCACTTCTCATTTCTGGGAGAGTTTCCAAACTGCCATGGGCACCCATCTTTCCTTCAGTACCGCTTTCCACCCTCAATCAAGTGGTCAGGTGGAAAGGGTCAACCAAATTCTCAAAGACATGCTTAGGGCTTGCGTTATCTCATTCGGTATGGATTGGGAGAAATGCCTACCTTTCGCCGAGTTTGCTTATAACAATAGCTACCAATCCAGTCTTAAGAAAGCTCCTTTCGAGATTCTGTATGGACGAAGATGTCGAACACCTTTGAACTGGTCAGAAACCGGTGAAAGACAATTCTTTGGACCGGACATGATCCAGGAAGCAGAAGAGCAAGTTCGCATCATTTGTGAGAATTTGAAAACAGCCCAGTCTCGTCAAAAGAGCGAGTATGACCGTCGTCATAAGGAAGTGGCTTATGAAGTTGGCGACAAGGCTTACCTTCGGGTTACTCCTCTAAAGGGTACCCATCGATTCGGTATCAAGGGCAAGTTGGCTCCTCGTTATATTGGTCCGTTCCTCATTCTCGCTAAACGAGGAGAGATTGCCTACCAGTTGGAACTACCCCCACATCTTTCTCGAGTCCATGATGTCTTCCACGTCTCTCAACTCAGGCGTTGCTTCTCGGATCCCATCCGCGGAGTGGACCACGAAATGCTTGATCTCCAAGATAACCTCACTTATCGAGAGTACCCTATTCGCATTCTTGATCAAGCAGAGCGTGTCACCCGACGTCAGAACATCAAGTTTCTCAAGGTTCAGTGGTCTCATCATTCCGAGAGAGAAGCTACTTGGGAGCGAGAAGATTGTCTTCGACTGGAGTACCCCACCTTCTTTCCATCGACCCCTGAATCTCAGGACGAGATTCTTTCAAGTGGGGGCGAGTTGTCACATCCCTAGTTCTGGTATGACCTAGACTAGCTAGTCATGTGTGCATCATGTTTAAATTCCATTTAAATTCGAAGTGGGGATTTGTGAAACCCTCAGAATCATTTCTGGAAATGACCCAGATAAAAATTGCTCCAAGAAAATGTTCATGTTGCTCTCTGAAAATATTGGACAGAGATAAAAATCAAACCAATATGTTCAGGAGCTCATAAATATTTATCTTGGCCATTTGGAATTAATGCAGTAATTATTTGCATTGGATATATATATGTCCAAAAATTCTGAATTTTGGTGAGGGGCTTTGGATTAATCCCTTAGGTCCCTGCAAAAATTGACAGAAGTAAATAAAATGATTTAGTACTTTACTAAATCAGAACAAATGTCAGAAAAATAGAAAAGAAACAGAAATAGAAAGGAACTTACCTGGGCCACTTACCTGTGTAGCCGGGCACTGTGTAGCCCGGCGGCCCAACAGGCCGGCCCAGCCGACTGGCACTGCCATTCGTCGTCTTCACTGTGCCAGGAGGACACCGAGCACGCGCTCGCCACACGCGGCCACGCGCCCAGCCAGCTCCTGCCTCCCTGCTTGCTCCGCGACCCCCTGCAACGTCGCCACGCAACCCCCCCGGCTCCCCTCGCTCTCCCCTGTGCCCATTCCCCCCTCCCCTCGCTCTCTCTCGCACGGCCGAGCGCTGCCGTCGCCACCGGCCACTGTTGCGGTAGCCACCGCCTCCCCCTCGCCTCTCCTACACGCGCAGGAGCTCCGCCTCCTCGCTCTGAAGCTCTCCGCCGAGCCACGCAAGCCGGAGCGCTCCGTGGAGCCGTCGCCGTCGCCATCTTCGCCTCCGGCCGCCCTGGATCCCCATCGCCGCCCGCCGACTCCAGCCCTTCCCCGAGCTCTCCAACGACGCCCGCCGATCCGCTGTGAGCCCCCGCGTCGGTTTCCCCTCCTCTCCTGCCTCCCCGTGCTCTGTAGCCACAGCCGCTCGAGCCCGAGCTCCGGCCGCCGCCGCGATCTCTGCTTCGGCGAGCTCCGGCCACCCTGCGTCCTCCCGTCGCCTCCGCTGGATGCGGACGAGCCCGGGCTATGCCCCGGTGCTCTCAGCCGCCGCCCCCGTGCACCGCAGCGCTGCGCCCGCCCTTGGCCGTGCTCCGGCCGCCGCCGCGAGCTCTGCTCCGGCGAGCCCCGGCACACCCACGGTCTCCCGCGTGTCCCACGGGATGCGCGCGAGCCAAGGCTCCTTGGAGATGGTCCCCGCGGCCCTTTCGGTCGTCGGAGACGCGATCCCGAGCCCCTCCGCCGCGTTCGGCCTCGCCGGCGGCTAAACGCCGGTGGGGTTTGACCCCTTTGACCTCGCCGGCCTGACAGGTAGGTCCGGCTCGTCAGGTGATTAGCTTAAGCTAATCACCACCTAACCTAACCCCCTGACGCTGACAGTGGGCCCCGGTGCCCCTAATCTTTTATTTAGGCTTAAACTAACCCCTGTTTAACCCCGTGTCACTGACGTGTGGACCCCACACGTCAGGTTTGACCCTGGTCAGCCCCGGTTGACCTGCTAACGTCGTGCTATCATCATGCTGACACAGTTATTTATTTTCTGGATTTAAATTAAATCAGGAAATTCCAGAAAATGATATAAACTTCTAAAAATCATAGAAATTCAACCGTAGCTCAGATTTAAATAATTTATATATGAAAAATTATCAAAAAAATTCAATCTATCCATCTGTACCATTTTCATGCATGAAAAACCAACCTATACATGCTGTATATATGAAAGCACACTTATGGCATTTAAAGGGACTTACATTAGAGTTGCATTTGAACCTTTGGTTCAAATGGATCTCCCCCAAGTTGAATGCTAAATGCATTGGCTCAAAACACATCACATATTCATGCCATATTCATGCATCATATTGTTGCATATGATTGTGTTTTGATTGTCGACACCGTTCCTTCTCGATAGGTCCTGCTCCGGAGAGTGTTCCAGAGTACCTGTCTGAGGAGCAGTGCCACCCTGTTGATCTACCAGGCAAGCAAACCCCCCC